>NC_086449.1:424754797-424909797 GCF_028390025.1 Pseudophryne corroboree | reverse complement strand
GTGACTGCTCCCCAACCTCTGAGGCTTGCGTCCGTGGTTAACAGGATCCAGTTCTGAATTCCAAACATCCGACCCTCGAGGAGGTGAGAAATCTGTAGCCACCGCAGAAGGGAGATCCTGGCTTTTGGCGACAGACGGATTCTCTGGTGCATGTGAAGATGCGATCTGGACCATTTGTCCAACAGATCGAGCTGGAAGGGTCTTGCATGAAACCTTCCGTATTGAATCGCCTTGTAAGAGGCCACCATTTTCCCCAGAAGACAGATGCACCGATATCCTGGTTGGTTTCAGGACATCCCTAACCATCGACTAGGTTACCAAAGCCTTTTCCAACGGAAGGAACACTTTCTGCGACTCCGTGTCCAGTATCATTCCCAGGAATGGGAGCCTCCGTGTTGGCTCTAGGTGAGATTTCGGAAGGTTCAGAAACCACCTTTGATCCTGGAGAAGTTTCGTTGAGAGACCAATGCTGTCAAGCAACCTCTCCCTGGACGGCGACTTTATCAGAAGATCGTCCAGGTATGGAATTATGTTCCCTCCCTGCTTGCGGAGTATAAAAATAACCTCTGCCATTACCTTGGTGAACACCCTCGGTGCCGTGGAGAGACCAAATGGTAGGGCCTGGAACTAGTAGTGACAGTCCTGCAGTGCAAACCGTAGATAAGCCTGATGAGGCGGCCAGATCGGAAGGTGAAGGTACGGATCCTTGATATCCAGAGACACTAGGAATTCCCCTTCCTCCAGACCCGAGATCACCGCTCTCAGAGACTCCATCTTGAACAAACTTAAGAACGGGTTCAAGGTCTTGGGGTTCAGAATTGGTTGTACCGATCCGTCCGGCTTCGGTACTACAAACAAGTTGGACTAGTACCCCTTGTTGTGCAGATGAGGTGGAACTGGAGCAAACACTTGAGTCTGTACCAGTTTTTGGATGGCTTGCTGTAAAGTTATACTTGCCTCTTGTGAAGCTGGTAAGCCTGATTTGAAGAATCTGTGAGGTGGGAGCTCTTGGAACTCCAGTCTGTAGCTCTGGGAAATAAGATCTATGACCCAGGGATCCCGGCACGAACTTGACCAGATGTGACTGAAGAATTTTAGTCGGGCTCCCACCTGACAGTGTTCCAGGAATTGCGGTCCACTGTCATGCTGAAGGCTTAGAGGAAGCAGAGCCTGAGCTCTGTTACCGAGCACCTGCAGTTGCTGGTTTGCGTGGTTTACCTCTTGCACCTCTGGAGGCCGTAGAAGCACCTCTGGATTTTCCCTTAAACTTGGCTGTCCGAAAGGACTGTAAATTTGAAGCCGAATAAGCTTTCCTGGCTGGGGGAGCTGCGTAAGGAAGATTCGTAGACTTATCCGCAGTAGTTTTGGAGATCCATTTGTCTAGTTCGTATCCAAACAAAGCCTCTCCTGTGAATGGTAGGCCTTCCACGCCTTTCCCGGAGTTCGCATCAGCAGTCCACTGGCGTAGCCACAAGCCCCTGCGTGCTGACACTGCCATAGCGGTGGTGCGTGCATTAAGCAAACCAATCTCTTTTATGGCTTCCAACATCAATTTTGCAGCTGTATGTGATGCAGGAGTAAAACAACATCCCCCCTAGACAAGGAATATAACCCCTCAATTAGGTTACCTGACCATTTAGCAATGGCTTTTGTGATCCACACAGCAATAGTAGGTCTATGGGCCACTCCAGCAGCTGTGTACAATGATTTGAGTGTAGTCTCAATTTTACAATCAGCCGTTTCTTTTAGGGAAGCTGCACCAGGGACAGGCAATACAATTTTCCGTGACAGCCTAGAGCAGGAACTTTTTTACCTTTTACCCGAAAATATATTTAGATACGCCAACGTTATTCCCTTGATTTGAAAGGAAGGAAATCATAAATTATTGTGCACATATACTGGTTATCACTGTTTATATGGCATTTCTGAGATAGTGTGTGTGTGTGTGTGTGTGTGTGTGTGTATATTATATATATATATATATATATATATATATATATATATATATATATATATATATATATATATATATATAAGAATTTACTTACCGATAATTCTATTTCTCATAGTCCGTAGTGGATGCTGGGGACTCCGAAAGGACCATGGGGAACAGCGGCTCCGCAGGAGACTGGGCACAAAAGTAAAAAGCTTTAGGACTACCTGGTGTGCACTGGCTCCTCCCCCTATGACCCTCCTCCAAGCCTCAGCCAGGATACTGTGCCCGGACGAGCGTACACAATAAGGAAGGATTTTGAATCCCGGGTAAGACTCTTACCAGCCACACCAATCACACCGTACAACTTGTGATCTGAACCCAGTTAACAGCATGATAACAGAAGGAGCCTCTGAAAAGATGGCTCACAACAACAATAACCCGATTTTTGTAACAATAACTATGTACAAGTAATGCAGACAATCCGCACTTGGGATGGGCGCCCAGCATCCACTACGGACTATGAGAAATAGAATTATCGGTAAGTAAATTCTTATTTTCTCTAACGTCCTAGTGGATGCTGGGGACTCCGAAAGGACCATGGGGATTATACCAAAGCTCCCAAACGGGCGGGAGAGTGCGGATGACTCTGCAGCACCGAATGAGAGAACTCCAGGTCCTCCTCAGCCAGGGTATCAAATTTGTAGAATTTAGCAAACGTGTTTGCCCCTGACCAAGTAGCTGCTCGGCAAAGTTGTAAAGCCGAGACCCCTCGGGCAGCCGCCCAAGATGAGCCCACTTTCCTTGTGGAATGGGCTTTTACAGATTTTGGCTGTGGCAGGCCTGCCACAGAATGTGCAAGCTGAATTGTACTACAAATCCAACGAGCAATAGTCTGCTTAGAAGCAGGAGCACCCAGCTTGTTGGGTGCATACAGGATAAACAGCGAGTCAGATTTTCTGACTCCAGCCGTCCTGGAAACATATTTTCAGGGCCCTGACTACGTCCAGTAACTTGGAATCCTCCAAGTCCCTAGTAGCCGCAGGCACCACAATAGGCTGGTTTAAGTGAAATGCTGAAACCACCTTAGGGAGAAATTGAGGACGAGTCCTCAATTCTGCCCTGTCCGTATGAAAAATTAGGTAAGGGCTTTTATAGGATAAAGCCGCCAATTCTGAAACCCGCCTGGCTGAAGCCAGGGCTAACAGCATTACCACTTTCCATGTGAGATATTTTAAGTCCACAGTAGTGAGTGGTTCAAACCAATGTGATTTTAGGAACCCCAAAACTACATTGAGATCCCAAGGTGCCACTGGAGGCACAAAAGGAGGCTGTATATGCAGTACTCCCTTGACAAACATCTGAACTTCAGGAACAGAAGCTAGTTCTTTTTGGAAGAATATTGACAGGGCCGAAATTTGAACCTTAATGGACCCTAATTTTAGGCCCATAGACAGTCCTGTTTGCAGGAAATGCAGGAATCGACCCAGTTGAAATTCCTCTGTAGGGGCCTTCCTGGCCTCGCACCACGCAACATATTTTCGCCAAATACGGTGATAATGTTGTACGGTCACATCCTTCCTGGCTTTGATCAGGGTAGGGATGACTTCATCCGGAATGCCTTTTTCCTTCAGGATCCGGCGTTCAACCGCCATGCCGTCAAACGCAGCCGCGGTAAGTCTTGGAACAGACATGGTCCCTGCTGGAGCAGGTCCTTTCTTAGAGGTAGAGGCCACGGGTCTTCCGTGAGCATCTCTTGAATTTCCGGGTACCAAGTCCTTCTTGGCCAATCCGGAGCCACGAGTATAGTCTTTACTCCTCTCCTTCTTATGATTCTCAGTACTTTTGGTATGAGAGGAAGAGGAGGGAACACATACACTGACTGGTACACCCACGGTGTTACCAGAGCGTCCACAGCTATTGCCTGAGGGTCCCTTGACCTGGCGCAATATCTGTCCAGTTTTTTGTTGAGGCGGGACGCCATCATGTCCACCTTTGGTTTTTCCCAACGGTTCACAATCATGTGGAAGACTTCTGGGTGAAGTCCCCACTCCCTCGGGTGAAGATCGTGTCTGCTGAGGAAGTCTGCTTCCCAGTTGTCCACTCCCGGAATGAACACTGCTGACAGTGCTATCACATGATTTTCCGCCCAGCGAAGAATCCTTGCCACTTCCGTCATTGCCCTCCTGCTTCTCGTGCCGCCCTGTCTGTTTACGTGGGCGACTGCCGTGATGTTGTCCGACTGGATCAACACCGGCTGACCCTGAAGCAGAGGTCTTGCCTGACTTAGGGCATTGTAAATGGCCCTGAGTTCCAGGATATTTATGTGAAGTGACGTTTCCATGCTTGACCACAAGCCCTGGAAATTTCTTCCCTGTGTGACTGCTCCCCAGCCCCTCAGGCTGGCATCCGTGGTCACCAGGACCCAATCCTGAATGCCGAATCTGCGGCCCTCTAGGAGATGAGCACTCTGTAACCACCACAGGAGAGACACCCTTGTCCTTGGAGACAGGGTTATCCGCTGATGCATTTGAAGATGCGATCCGGACCATTTGTCCAGCAGATCCCACTGAAAAGTTCTTGCGTGGAATCTGCCGAATGGAATCGCTTCGTAAGAAGCCCCTATCTTTCCCAGGACCTTTGTGCATTGATGTACTGACACTTGGCCAGGTCTTAGGAGGTTCCTGACTAGGTCGGATAACTCCCTGGCTTTCTCTTCCGGGAGAAACACCTTTTTCTGTACTGTGTCCAGAATCATTCCTAGGAACAGCAGACGTGTCGTCGGAATCAGCTGCGATTTTGGAATATTTAGAATCCATCCGTGCTGTCGTAGTACTACTTGAGATAGTGCTACTCCGACCTCTAACTGTTCTCTGGACCTTGCCCTTATCAGGAGATCGTCCAAGTAAGGGATAATTAAGACGCCTTTTCTTCGAAGAAGAATCATCATTTCGGCCATTACCTTGGTAAAGACCCGGGGTGCCGTGGACAATCCAAACGGCAGCGTCTGAAACGGATAGTGACAGTTCTGTACCACAAACCTGAGGTACCCTTGGTGAGAAGGGCAAATTGGGACATGGAGGTAAGCATCCTTGATGTCCAGAGACACCATATAGTCCCCTTCTTCCAGGTTCGCTATCACTGCTCTGAGTGACTCCATCTTGAACTTGAACCTTTTTATGTAAGTGTTCAAGGATTTCAGATTTAAAATGGGTCTCACCGAGCCGTCCGGCTTCGGTACCACAAACAGCGTGGAAATAATACCCCTTTCCCTGTTGTAGGAGGGGTACCTTGATTATCACTTGCTGGGAATACAGCTTGTGAATGGCTTCCAATACCGCCTCCCTGTCAGGGGGAGACGTTGGTAAAGCAGACTTCAGGAACCGGCGAGGGGGAGACGTCTCGAATTCCAATTTGTACCCATGAGATACTACCTGCAGGATCCAGGGGTCCACTTGCGAGTGAGCCCACTGCGCGCTGAAATTCTTGAGACGGGCCCCCACCGTGCCTGAGTCCGCTTGTAAGGCCCCAGCGTCATGCTGAGGACTTGGCAGAAGCGGGGGAGGGCTTCTGTTCGTGGGAAGAGGCTGTCTGCTGCAGTCTTTTTCCCCTTCCTCGGGGCAGATATGAGTGGCCTTTTGCCCGCTTACCCTTATGGGGACGAAAGGACTGAGCCTGAAAAGACGGTATCTTTTTCTGCCGTGAGGTGACTTGGGGTAAAAAGGTGGATTTCCCAGCCGTTGCCGTGGCCACCAGGTCCGATAGACCGACCCCAAATAACTCCTCCCCTTTATACGGCAATACTTCCATATGCCGTTTGGAATCCGCATCACCTGACCACTGTCGCGTCCATAACCCTCTTCTGGCAGAAATGGACATCGCACGTACTCTTGATGCCAGAGTGCAAATATCCCTCTGTGCATCACGCATATATAGAAATGCATCCTTTAAATGCTCTATAGTCAATAATATATTGTCCCTGTCCAGGGTATCAATATTTTCAGTCAGGGAATCCGACCAAGCCACCCCAGCACTGCACATCCAGGCTGAGGCGATTGCTGGTCGCAGTATAATACCAGTATGTGTGTATATACTTTTTAGGATATTTTCCAGCTTCCTATCAGCTGGTTCCTTGAGGGCGGCCGTATCAGGAGACGGTAACGCCACTTGTTTTGATAAGCGTGTGAGCGCCTTATCCACTCTAGGGGGTGTTTCCCAACGCGCCCTAACCTCTGGCGGGAAAGGGTATAATGCCAATAATTTTTTAGAAATTAGCAGTTTTTTATCGGGGGAAACCCACGCTTCATCACACACCTCATTTAATTCATCTGATTCAGGAAAAACTACGGGTAGTTTTTTCACACCCCACATAATACCCTTTTTTGTGGTACTTGTAGTATCAGAAATGTTCAAAACCTCCTTCATTGCCGTGATCATGTAACGTGTGGCCCTACTGGAAAATACGTTTGTTTCCTCACCGTCGACACTGGAGTCAGTGTCCGTGTCAGTGTCTGTATCGACCTGAGGTAACGGGCGTTTTATAGCCCCTGACGGTGTTTGAGACGCCTGTACAGGTACAGTATTAACTGATTTGCCGGCTGTCTCATGTCGTCAACAGTCTTTTGTAAAGTGCCGACACTATCACGTAATTCTTTCCATAAGACCATCCAGTCAGGTGTCGACTCCCTAGGGGGTGACATCACTAACACAGGCAATTGCTCCGCCTCCACACCATTTTCCTCCTCATACATGTCGACACAGCGTACCGACACACAGCACACACGCAGGGAATGCTCTGATAGAGGACAGGACCCCACTAGCCCTTTGGGGAGACAGAGGGAGAGTTTGCCAGCACACACCAGAGCGCTATATATATATATATATATATATATATATATATATATACAGGGATAACCTTATATAAGTGTTTTTCCCTAATATAGCTGCTGTATATATTAATATGCCAATTTAGTGTCCCCCCTCTCTTGTTTTACCCTGTTTCTGTAGTGCAGGACTGCAGGGGAGAGTCAGGGAGCCTTCCTCCAACGGAGCTGTGAGGAAAAAATGGCGCCAGTGTGCTGAGATAGGCTCCGCCCCCTTCACGGCGGCCTTTCTCCCGCTTTTTAATGGAAAAATTGGCAGGGGTTAAATGCATCCATATAGCCCAGGAGCTATATGTGATGTATTTTTTGCCACAAAAAGGTTTTTTATTGCGTCTCAGGGCGCCCCCCCCAGCGCCCTGCACCCTCAGTGACCGGAGTGTGAAGTGTGCTGAGAGCAATGGCGCACAGCTGCGGTGCTGTGCGCTACCTTATTGAAGACAGGACGTCTTCTGCCGCCGATTTTCCGGACCTCTTCACTCTTCTGGCTCTGTAAGGGGGCCGGCGGCGCGGCTCCGGGACCCATCCATGGCTGGGCCTGTGATCGTCCCTCTGGAGCTAATGTCCAGTAGCCTAAGAAGCCCAATCCACTCTGCACGCAGGTGAGTTCGCTTCTTCTCCCCTTAGTCCCTCGGTGCAGTGAGCCTGTTGCCAGCAGGTCTCACTGAAAATAAAAAACCTACTTTAAACTTTTACACTAAGCAGCTCAGGAGAGCCCCTTAGCCTGCACCCGTCTCGTTCGGGCACAAAAATCTAACTGGAGGAGGGTCATAGGGGGAGGAGCCAGTGCACACCAGGTAGTCCTAAAGCTTTTTACTTTTGTGCCCAGTCTCCTGCGGAGCCGCTGTTCCCCATGGTCCTTTCGGAGTCCCCAGCATCCACTAGGACGTTAGAGAAATATATATTATATATATATATATATATATACACATACACACACACACATACATATATATACATATATATATATATATATATATATATACACACACACACATATACACTCCTCCAACAATAACGCGGCACTCCAAGGGACTCGTCTCAAAAGTGATTTATTCACTGTGTTGACATCAACATGTTTCGAGGCCGCAGCCTCTTCCTCAGGACTCACCGACAAACAAATAACAAACACACAGAAAGACATTTAAATACCTGATATCCCTCCTGTCCTCCCGCCGCCGTAATCGTCCACAGCTGCAGCCGCCGAGTGTTAATGGGTGCCTCACTTCCGGGTAGACGCAAGCGGATGTTGCCAAGCAACCTCCTGCTTGCGTTCCAGCATGAGGTACACGTGAGTACATGCCGAATATCATATCTTTTTGGTGAGTGAGGGTGCTGAAAGGTTTTGCACGTTACCATAAATCTACAGGTAGTACAGTTATGACAGCTGTAGCAACCAGCTGGTTTAACATATACATTGGGCATCCGAGGGATGCCTCTCCCCGTAATATCCGTAATCATAAGTCTATCCTTAAGATTCCGACCTCTCCTGAATGCTGCAAGAGGGCGTACATCCCTGAAACATGGCAAATCCCTATCTGTAGCCACAATCGGCCAAAGGGCCTTTGTGGCATGTTTAATTACCGGACTAGTTGTAGAGAAACTACTTGCCCATGGTAGAGCTTTACCAAGCCTTCTACTACGTGGTTGCATCAATCGTGATTGCGGCATACTCAATACTTGTTTATTAGCCAACAGCATCTTAGAGTCATATCCTCTAATCGTAAAGTTAGTTATCAAATCGTCAATGTTGACAGCAGCTTTTACTGTGTCCCTCGGATGCCCAATGTATATGTTAAACCAGCTGGTTGCTACAGCTGTCATAACTGTACTACCTGTAGATTTATGGTAACGTGCAAAACCTTTCAGCACCCTCACTCACCAAAAAGATATGATATTCGGCATGTACTCACGTGTACCTCATCCTTTGTCGTATACGTGATTACATGCCCTTGTGGCCTGTACTATGTGGGCCAGACCTCGCGGAAATTCCGCGAGAGGATGGCTCTACATAGGTCGGCAATTCACTTGTCATTAGAAGGAAAAGCTAATGACCAACCGGTGGCCCGCCACTTTAGAATGATGGGTCACTCTTTGGCTGATCTGAAATATTTCTTAATTGACCATGTACCAGATTCCCCCCGCGGGGGGAGATCGGGTGAAATCCTTAATTGTCACAGTGGCAAGATGGATTGTTCGCCTCGACACTATTGCCCCAAAAGGATTAAATGATAAAATTAATTGGAATAGTCTCTTGTAATAAGATACAGGGGCGTGTACACTCCAGGTAATGAGAAATAATCTATAGGGTGATGAGCCTTATATTTTAATGGATGGGGTACTGCACGTCTAGGTACTTCTGGAATAGGTGGGGGAGGTAATTGATGTGGCTATGACTCATATACAGATATTAGAGTATTATATGATATAGCCTTATATGAAGACAATGAACGCTGTTTTTAGGCATATGTTTTAATGTTGTTGTATGTGTCTGTTCTCCCCCAGCCCTGTCCACTGACAGCGCCGTTCGATGATGTAATGGCTGGTTTCCCCATGCTGGAACGCAAGCAGGAGGTTGCTTGGCAACATCCGCTTGCGTCTACCCGGAAGTGAGGCACCCGTGGACACTCGGCGGCTGCAGCTGTGGACGATTACGGCGGCGGGAGGACAGGAGGGATATCAGGTATTTAAATATCTTTCTGTGTGTTTGTTATTTGTTTGTCGGTGAGTCCTGAGGAAGAGGCTGCGGCCTCGAAACATGTTGATGTCAACACCGTGAATAAATCACTTTTGAGACGAGTCCCTTGGAGTGCCGCGTTATTGTTGGAGGAGTATATGTACCTGCACGTGGGCACCAGGATCAGGTGTATAGAAGCGTGGAGTGCCGGCTGAATTGGAAAAAGATAGAGAGAGATAGATAGATATATATATATATATCTATCTATATACACACACACACACACACACATATATTTATATTTCTTTTTGTTTATTTTTTATTATTTTAGCCAAAAAAATTTTTTGCCAATGAATGGGTTGATTAATAGTTTCTCCCCAAAACAACAGGATGAATGTAAGAAAGATGGATGAGGGGGGATACAACTTTTAGGAGACAGATGGTCACATCCTCACCTCAGTAATGTCAGTGGGAATTTCCCACTGTTATGTGGGCCTCTGTCTGATCCTGCGGAACGCCGTCAGCGGTCAGCCATAGAACACTTCAAGTTCTGTGTGTGGGTTGGCAGCCGCAGGCAGGAGGACAGGACAGCGCAGGACGGGTAGGGATGAGGTAGCGCGGTGTAACATCAGCACGTCACACCGCAATCAGGAACACAGCACAGGCGGCCAGGAGTGCGGGGCGGGTAGGAGGGAGCGTGGTGTGACGTCGGCACGCCACATCGCGAGCTAGACGGGGCTGTCTCGGCAGTGCGACCGTCCATTACCCCCAGGAATTTCATTTTTTTTTTTATTTACCCCTGTTCCCTGACCACTGGCCTAGAGACTGATGCGTCCACTATCGGTGGATTTTCCCATTTTTTCTTATCCTCCAGAAAAGGAAAAAATGAGAGCAACCTTTTAGGGATTTTAAATTTCATATCAGGATTAACCCACGGTTCTTCAAACAGGGTATGCAATTCCTTTGACACAGGAAAAGTGTTTTTACATTAAAATAAGAATTTACTTACCGATAATTCTATTTCTCGGAGTCCGTAGTGGATGCTGGGGTTCCTGAAAGGACCATGGGGAATAGCGGCTCCGCAGGAGACAGGGCACAAAAAAGTAAAGCTTTACTAGGTCAGGTGGTGTGCACTGGCTCCTCCCCCTATGACCCTCCTCCAGACTCCAGTTAGGTACTGTGCCCGGACGAGCATACACAATAAGGGAGGCATTTTGAATCCCGGGTAAGACTCATACCAGCCACACCAATCACACCGTACAACTTGTGATCTAAACCCAGTTAACAGTATGACAACAGAAAGGGCCTCTTAAAGATGGCTCCTTAACAATAACCCGAATTAGTTAACAATAACTATGTACAAGTATTGCAGATAATCCGCACTTGGGATGGGCGCCCAGCATCCACTACGGACTCCGAGAAATAGAATTATCGGTAAGTAAATTCTTATTTTCTCTATCGTCCTAAGTGGATGCTGGGGTTCCTGAAAGGACCATGGGGATTATACCAAAGCTCCCAAACGGGCGGGAGAGTGCGGATGACTCTGCAGCACCGAATGAGAGAACTCCAGGTCCTCCTTTGCCAGGGTATCAAATTTGTAAAATTTTACAAACGTGTTCTCCCCCGACCACGTAGCTGCTCGGCAGAGTTGTAATGCCGAGATCCCTCGGGCAGCCGCCCAAGATGAGCCCACCTTCCTTGTGTAGTGGGCTTTTACAGTTTTAGGCTGTGGCAGGCCTGCCACAGAATGTGCAAGTTGAATTTTGTTACAAATCCAACGAGCAATCGACTGCTTAGAAGCAGGTGCGCCCAACTTGTTGGGTGCATACAATATAAACAGCGAGTCAGATTTTCTGACTCCAGCCGTCCTTGCAATGTATATTTTTAAGGCTCTGACAACGTCCAACAACTTGGAGTCCTCCAAGTCGCTAGTGGCCGCAGGCACCACAATAGGTTGGTTCAGATGAAATGCTGATACCACTTTAGGGAGAAAATGCGGACGAGTCCGCAGTTCTGCCCTATCCGAATGGAAGATTAGATAAGGACTTTTATAAGATAAAGCCGCCAATTCAGATACTCTCCTGGCAGAGGCCAGGGCTAGTAACATAGTCACTTTCAATGTGAGATATTTCAAATCCACCTTTTTCAATGGTTCAAACCAATGGGATTTGAGGAAATCTAAAACTACATTTAGATCCCACGGTGCCACCGGAGGCACCACAGGAGGCTGTATATGCAGTACTCCCTTGACAAAAGTCTGGACCTCAGGGACAGAGACCAATTCTTTTTGGAAGAATATTGACAGGGCCGAAATTTGAACCTTAATGGATCCCAATTTGAGACCCATAGATAATCCTGATTGCAGGAAATGTAGGAAACGACCCAGTTGGAATTCCTCCGTCGGAACCCTCCGATCCTCGCACCACGCTACATATTTTCGCCAAATGCGGTGATAATGTTTCACGGTGACTTCCTTCCGTGCCTTAATCAAGGTAGGAATGACTTCTTCTGGAATGCCTTTCCCTTTTAGGATCTGGCGTTCAACCGCCATGCCGTCAAACGCAGCCGCGGTAAGTCTTGAAAAAGACAGGGACCCTGCTGTAGCAGGTCCCTTCTCAGAGGTAGAGGCCACGGTTCGTCCGTGAGCATCTCTTGAAGTTCCGGATACCAAGTCCTTCTCGGCCAATCCGGAACCACTAGTATTGTTCTTACTCTTCTTTGCCGTATGATCTTCAATACCTTTGGTATGAGCGGCAGAGGAGGAAACACATACACTGACTGGTACACCCAAGGAGTTACCAGTGCGTCCACAGCTATTGCCTGTGGATCTCTTGACCTGGCGCAATATTTGTCCAGTTTCTTGTTGAGGCGAGACGCCATCATGTCTACAATTGGTCTTTCCCAACGGTCTATTAACATGTTGAAGACTTCTGGATGTAGACCCCACTCTCCCGGATGAAGATCGTGTCTGCTGAGGAAGTCTGCTTCCCAGTTGTCCACGCCCGGGATGAACACTGCTGACAGTGCTATCACGTGATTCTCCGCCCAGCGAAGAATCTTGGCAGCTTCTGCCATTGCACTCCTGCTTCTTGTGCCGCCCTGCCTGTTTACATGGGCGACCGCCGTGATGTTGTCCGACTGAATCAACACCGGCTTTCCTTGCAGGAGAAGTTCCGCCTGGCTTAGAGCATTGTAGATTGCTCTTAGTTCCAGAATGTTTATGTGAAGAGACTTTTCCAGACTCGTCCATACTCCCTGGAAGTTTCTTCCTTGTGTGACTGCTCCCCAGCCTCTCAGGCTGGCGTCCGTGGTCACCAGGATCCAATCCTGAATGCCGAATCTGCGGCCTTCTAATAGGTGAGCCTTCTGCAACCACCACAGAAGTGACACCCTTGTCTTTGGTGACAGGGTTATTCGCAGGTGCATCTGCAGATGCGACCCTGACCATTTGTCCAACAGATCCCTTTGGAATATTCTTGCATGGAATCTGCCGAATGGAATTGCTTCGTAAGAAGCCACCATTTTTCCCAGGACTCTTGTGCATTGATGTACTGACACTTTTCCTGGTTTTAGGAGGTTCCTGACCAGATCGGATAACTCCTTGGCTTTTTCCTCTGGAAGGAAAACCTTTTTCTGAACCGTGTCCAGAATCATTCCTAGGAACAGCAGACGAGTTGTCGGGATTAAATGGGATTTTGGAATATTCAGAATCCACCCGTGTTGTCTTAGCACCTCTTGAGATAGTGCTAAAGCTGTCTCCAGCTGTTCTCTGGACCTTGCCCTTATTCGGAGATCGTCCAAGTATGGGATAACTAATACGCCTTTTCTTCGAAGAAGAATCATCATCTCGGCCATTACCTTGGTAAAGACCCGAGGCGCCGTGGACAATCCGAACGGCAGCGTCTGAAACTGATAGTGACAGTTTTGAACAATGAACCTGAGGTACCCCTGGTGTGCGGGGTAAATCGGAACGTGTAGATACGCATCCTTGATGTCCAAGGATACCATAAAGTCCCCTTCTTCCAGGTTCGCTATCACTGCTCTGAGTGACTCCATCTTGAACTTGAACTTTTTTATGTAGAGGTTCAAGGACTTCAGATTTAGAATAGGCCTTACCGAGCCATCCGGCTTCGGTACCACAAATAGAGTGGAATAATACCCCTTTCCTTGTTGTAATAGGGGTACTTTGACTATCACCTGCTGAGCGTACAGCTTGTGAATGGCTTCCAACACCCTCTCCCTTTCGGAAGAGACGGTTGGTAAGGCAGACTTCAGGAAACGATGAGGAGGATCCGTCTCTAATTCCAAACTGTACCCCTGAGATATTATCTGCAGGATCCAGGGGTCTACCTGCGAGTGAGCCCACTGCGCGCTGTAATTTTTGAGACGGCCCCCCACTGTCCCCGAGTCCGCTTGAGAGGCCCCAGCGTCATGCTGAGGTTTTTGCAGGAGCCGGGGAGGGCTTCTGTTCCTGGGAAGGAGCTGCCTGTTGGTGTCTCTTCCCTCTTCCTCTGCCTCGTGGCAGGTACGACAAGCCCTTTGCTCTCTTATTTTTGTAGGAGCGAAAAGGCTGTGGTTGAAAGGTCGGTGCCTTTCTCTGTTGGGGAGTGACTTGAGGTAAAAAAGTGGATTTCCCGGCAGTAGCCGTGGCCACCAAGTCTGATAGACCAACTCCAAATAACTCCTCCCCTTTATACGGCAAAACCTCCATGTGACGTTTTGAATCCGCATCGCCTGTCCACTGTCGTGTCCATAAGGCTCTTCTGGCTGAAATGGACATAGCACTCACCCGAGATGCCAGTGTGCAAATATCCCTCTGTGCATCACGCATATAGATAAATGCATCCTTTATTTGTTCTAACGACAGTAAAACATTGTCCCTATCTAGGGTATCAATATTTTCAATCAGGGATTCTGACCAAACTACTCCAGCACTGCACATCCAGGCAGTTGCTATAGCTGGTCGTAGTATAACACCTGCATGTGTGTATATATTCTTTTGAATAACTTCCATCTTTCTATCTGATGGATCCTTAAGTGCGGCCGTCTCAGGAGAGGGTAACGCCACTTGTTTGGATAAGCGTGTGAGCGCCTTGTCCACCTTAGGGGGTGTTTCCCAGCGCGCCCTAACCTCTGGCGGGAAAGGGTATAATGCCAATAACTTTTTTGAAATTATCAACTTTTTATCAGGAGCAACCCACGCTTCATCACACACGTCATTTAATTCTTCTGATTCAGGAAAAACTGTTTGTAGTTTTTTCACACCATACATAATACCCTGTTTTACGGTATCTGTAGTATCAGCTAAATGTAACGTCTCCTTCATTGCCAAAATCATATAACGTGTGGCCCTACTGGAAAATACGTTTGAATTTCTACCGTCGTCACTGGAATCAGTGCCCGTGTCTGGGTCTGTGTCGACCGACTGAGGCAAAGGGCGTTTTACAGCCCCTGACGGTGTTTGAGGCGCCTGGACAGGCATTAATTGATTGTCCGGCCGCCTCATGTCCTCAACTGACTGTTTAAGGGAAGATAAACCATCACGTAATTCCACAAATAAAGGCATCCATTCTGGTGTCGACCCCCTGGGGGGTGACATCTGCATATTTGGCAATTGCTCCGCCTCCACACCAATATCGTCCTCATACATGTCGACACCACGTACCGACACACACCGCAAACTCACAGGGAATGCTCTAATGAAGACAGGACCCACTAGCCCTTTTGGGGAGACAGAGGGAGAGTCTGCCAGCACACACCACAAAGCGCTATATATATACAAGGGATATCCTTATATTAAGTGCTCCCTTATAGCTGCTTTAATATATATATATATAGCCATTAATGTGCCCCCCCTCTCTGTTTTACCCTGTTTCTGTAGTGCAGTGCAGGGGAGAGACCTGGGAGCCGTTCTGACCAGCGGAGCTGTGACAGAAAATGGCGCCGTGTGCTGAGGAGATAGGCCCCGCCCCTTTTTCGGCGGGTTCTTCTCCCGCTATTTTTCCAGTCAGGCAGGGGTTAAATATCTCCATATAGCCCCTATGGGCTATATGTGAGGTATTTTTAGCCTTGTATAAGGTTTATATTTGCCTCTCAGAGCGCCCCCCCCCAGCGCTCTGCACCCTCAGTGACTGCCCAGTGAAGTGTGCTGAGAGGAAAATGGCGCACAGCTGCAGTGCTGTGCGCTACCTTATGAAGACTGAGGAGTCTTCAGCCGCCGGTTTCCGGACCTCTTCACGCTTCAGCATCTGCAAGGGGGTCGGCGGCGCGGCTCCGGGACCGGACTCCACGGCTGGGCCTGTGTTCGATCCCTCTGGAGCTAATGGTGTCCAGTAGCCAAGCAGCAAATCCACTCTGCATGCAGGTGAGTTTACTACTTTCCCCCTAAGTCCCACGTTGCAGTGATCCTGTTGCCAGCAGGACTCACTGTAAAGAAAAAAACCTAAACTAAACTTTCTCTAAGCAGCTCTTTAGGAGAGCCACCTAGATTGCACCCTTCTCGTTCGGGCACAAAATCTAACTGGAGTCTGGAGGAGGGTCATAGGGGGAGGAGCCAGTGCACACCACCTGACCTAGTAAAGCTTTACTTTTTTGTGCCCTGTCTCCTGCGGAGCCGCTATTCCCCATGGTCCTTTCAGGAACCCCAGCATCCACTTAGGACGATAGAGAAAATAAGATTCCTCACATTCCTCTGACACCTTTCAGGAATTTGCAGAACATCTCTGATAGCCTCTATAAGAGCCTCTATTCCCTGTGATAGAGTAGCATCCCCCACTCCAAATCCACCTCACCCTCCTCCATGTCTGACCCGTCAGCGTCTGAGTCAGACTGCAGGATATGGGCCAGAGATCGTTTTTGCCGACAAATGGGATGGGATTGAGACGCTGGTTTGGGGACTGAGCAGTCTGTCTTAAGTATTGCATCTCTTTCTCATTGCGGGATAACTTTGTAGAAATATTTGAGATCATTCCCTTAATGAAATTTACCCACTCCGGTTCAGCCCCGCTATTCTGGGAGGGTGCACTGCCCTGAGTGCCCAATAGTGAGCAACCTGGTGAAGAGGAACACTCCGCTGTACAAGAAACACACTCTTTGCCTAAATATGACAGCACACACACACACACAGGAAAAGGTTAAGCACAATTAACCCACAAAGAGTGCTTCAGGAAGCCACAGTTATTTGAAGCCAGCCCCCACCATGCCCTTATTGCTAATGCCAAGCTTAGCCGGGTCGCAGACTAAGTACCCTGATAGGGGGCTTAGTACACTAATAATCGCTTTCCGCGTGCTATGACCCCCTGGTACCGCTGAGGTAATCTGGAGTCTCTCCGGAGGAGCTGCGCGTCCCTGTCAGTCAGCGTCTATGTCCACTGCAGAGGGAAAATGGCGCTGGTGAGCTGCTGGATCTACTCATAGTGAAGGCCCCGCCCCTTCAATTGTGCGCGGTCTTCCAGCTTTTTTTTTTATAGTGGCTGAGGTAATCTGGTGCTTAAAATGGAGACAGATCCGTTTGAAGGCTTTGATTGCCAGTCTGGGTACTGTGTACTGCGACGCAGCTGTGTACTGTGTCTGGAGACGCATTCCTCCCCGGTTAGAAGCCGTGCGTCTCCGTACCCTCATGCCGCCATAATGGCCGGCGACCCACTTGTCGGGACGCCGGCTTAGTATTCACCACTGTTGTTTCTTCTGGCTCTGTTAGGGGTGGCGTCGTGCTGCGGGAATGTACGCTCGCCGTCGTGGGGCTTGTGAATAGTTCCCTCAGGAGCTCAGTGTCCTGTCAGTAGGGAGCGGGACCATTAACCCTTCAAGAGGTTGGGCCATTCCCCCCCTTCCTAAGTCCCATGAAGCAGGCAGACTGGTGCCAACCAGCCCTGCCTGAAAATAACAAACATAGAAAATAAATGCAGAAATCTCTTCAGGAGCTTCCTTTAGCGTGACCGGCACCTCCGGGCACATTTTCTAAACTGAGTCTGGTAGGAGGGGCATAGAGGGAGGAGCCAGCACACACTATCAAATTCTTAAAGTGCCCATGGCTCCTAGTGGACCCGTCTATACCCCATGGTACTAAATGGAACCCCAGTATCCTCTAGGACGTAAGAGAAATATATATAACATACATACACAAACACACACTACCAACATATAAAGTGAATGGAAAGAAGATAAATCTATATAACAAAATCAATGTTTGGTGTGACCAACCATTGCCTGGAAAACAGCATGAATTATTCATTTGCACACAGGTGCACCAGCACACAGTTTTTGATGGAACTCAGCAGGGATGTTGTTCCAACCATCTTCGAAGGCTACCCACAGATCTTCTGTGGATGTAGGCTTGCTCAAATCCTACTGTCTCTTCATGTAATCCCAGACAGACTCAATGATGTTGAGATCAGGGCTCTGTGGGTGTCATGTCATCACTTCCATGAGTCCTTGTTCTTCTTTATGCTTAAGATAGTTCTTAATGATTATGGCTGTATGTTTGGGGTTGTTATCCTGCTGTAGAATAAATGTGGAGCCTATCAGACCCCTCCCTGATGGTATTGCATGATATAGAAGTACCTGCCTGTATTTCTCAGAACTGAGGACAAAATTAATCCTAACCAAATCCCCACCTCCATTTGCTGAAATGCAGGCCCAAAGTTGTAAGGAACCACCGCCATACTTCACAGTAGCCTGCAGACACTCATTATTGCGCCGCTCTCCAGCCCTTTGGCAAAAAACTGCCTTTTGTTAAAGCCAAATATTTCTAATTTTGACTCACCAGTTAAGAGCCATTTTTCAGCACTCCAGTTCCTATGATGTTGTGCATATTTGAGTCGCTTGGCCTTGCTTCCATGTCGAAGGTATGGATTTTTGGACACAATTCTTCCAGGATGAGCACTTCTGGTCGGACTTCTCCGAACAGTAGATGGGTGTACCTGGGTCCCACTGGTTTCTGCCAGTTCTGAGCTGACGGCACTGCTGGACATCTTCCGATTTTGAAGGGAAGTAAGCATGATGTGTCTTTTATCTGATGCACTTGGCAGACTACTGCGTCTACGGTCCTCAACATTGCCCATTTTTTTATGCTTCAATGCTGGAAAATACAGGCAGGTACTTATCCATCATGCAATATCATACCTCCCAACATGAGCCTCTCCAGGAGGGAGAAAATGCTCTGCTTCTGGACTTCTCTCTTAATTTGTGATTGCCAGCACCTATGGTGAAACACCTTTTTTTTTTATCAAGTAACTAGTTCACAGGTGAGGGAAATCCTTCATTAAGAGGGAAGTCCAGCAACAGAGTATTTTGTCCCTCCTGGAGAGGGTCATGTTGGGAGGTATGCAATATCTTTGGGGAGGCGTCTGATGTCATTAAGAACTATATTCAGCATAAAGAAGAACAAGGAGACCTGGAAGTGATGATATGGCCCCCACAGAGCCCTGATCTTAACATAAATTCAGTCTGGCATTACATGAAAAGACAGAAGGATTTGAGCCAACCTACATCCACAGAAGATCTGTGGTTATTTATCAAAGATGTTTGGAACAAGCTCTGTCGAGTTCCTTCAAAAACTGTGTGCAAGTGTACCTAGAAGAACTGATGCTGTTTTCAAGGCAAAGGGTGGTCACCCCACATTTTGATTTGATTAAAATTTATTTTCTGTTCATTCACTTTGCATTTTGCTACTTGATAAAAAAAAATACTATTAACAGTTCCACTTTAGAAAGCATTCTTACTTTTCAGCATTTTTCCCCCACACCTGCCTAAAACTTTTGCACAGTACTGTATATAACAAAAGTATATACTGCTGCATCTTTATTTAATGCCCACATGAACCCTTGGGTTCAAATACAGTATGTGTGTAAATCTGACTCTGATACTAGCCACTGCCTTCCTAGCCAGTGACCTCACCGCACGTCACTGTAAAGGTGCATACACACAGTGAGATTTTGGCTATCTTTGATTTTGACTATGCGATATTGACTGTGTGTTTGCGATATTGGCTATGTGCGATTTTGACTTTACTTTGGTACTAGATAGTCAAAATTGACTTGCCTACACAGTCTATCTAACTTTGCGATACCGACCCACGGTGCAGCACATCGGTATCGCAAGCTGTATACACACGGTGCAATATGTGCTAACTCTCCTTGCAATGTTGACTATTTAGTCAAAATCGCAAGGTTATATCGCACCATGGCCCTCATTCCGAGTTGTTCGCTCGGTAAATTTCATCGCATCGCAGCGATTTTCCGCTTAGTGCGCATGCGCAATGTTCGCACTGCGACTGCGCCAAGTAAATCTGCTATGCACTTAGTAATTTTACTCACGGCTTTTTCATCGTTCTGGCGATCGTAATGTGATTGACAGGAAATGGGTGTTACTGGGCGGAAACAGGCCGTTTTATGGGCGTGTGGGAAAAAACGCTACCGTTTCCGGAAAAAACGCAGGAGTGGCCGGAGAAACGGAGGAGTGTCTGGGCGAACGCTGGGAGTGTTTGTGACGTCAAACCAGGAACGACAAGCACTGAACTGATCGCAGATGCCGAGTAAGTCTGAAGCTACTCAGAAACTGCTACGAGGTGTGTAATCGCAATATTGCGAATACTTCGTTCGCAATTTTAAGAAGCTAAGATTCACTCCCAGTAGGCGGCGGCTTAGCGTGAGCAACTCTGCTAAAATCGCCTTGCGAGCGATCAACTCGGAATGAGGGCCCATGTGTATGCACCTTTAGGCATTGTACAAAAAAAATTAGACTTTTCCATTAGGGCCCAATATGTCCAAGTCAAACATTACATGCAGAGAAAGATAAGTTTTGAGAAAATAATAAAACACTCTAGGAGATAGATGAGATACAATCAAACATATCTTAACTGAACATGTGCAACTGCAGCCGAAAGGTATGGGGAACAATGAGCAAAAAGGAGAATATAATGTATCTATTGATAAAATAATGTTTCAGGAAATTGACAATGTCAGGCCCACACAAATGCAGACAAATTTAATAAACAATAAAATGTACATTAAAACATGCTCGCTGCTTGACCCCTGGGATCACACAACGATAAGACGATTGCACTCCGCCATGCACAAGAGATGCAGAGAGAATTATGAATCTGAGTTTGTATGTCTGGGACAGGTTTGTTATGAATCTTTCAGGTGCTCTCATTTGAGAAAGGGGAGTTCCCACTTTCAAACATTGGGGCAGATGTATTAAACCTGGAGAAGGCATAAGGAAGTGATAAAGCGGTGATAAGTGCAAGGTGATAACGCACCAGCCAATCAGTTCATAACCGTCAATTCACATATTGGAGCTGACTGGCTCCTGCGTTATCACCTTGCACTTATCACTGCTTTATCACTTCCTTATGCATTCTCCAGGCTTAATACATTTGCCCCAATGTGCCCCCTTAGTAACTACTGGTTGATCAGCAGACAATACCACCATATGCTACCAAAACCATTTAGCAGTTCAGAGATGGGGAGCAGATAGGCTCATCAGCAATCATTAAGACGGGTATGGGTCATTATGCCGACCACTACTGGTCAACATGCATTAGGCCGACATGAGTTTTTACTTTTTTTGTGCCGTTTTCTTCGTAAGTGATGGGGAACCCCAATTAGTGTACCGTGTCCCCTCGTATGGCACGCTTTGCTCGCCAGGCAGGTTACTATTCCCAATCGTAGTCCACGTGTACCATAAAGTATGAAAAAGTTCTTTTTTAAAACGTACATCGACCTAGTGAACATATCGACCAGTAGTGGTCGACCTAATGACGGTATCCCATTAAAACACTGAGGAGTCTATTTACTAAGCCTTGGATGGAGATAAAGTACCAGCCAATCAGCTCCTAACTGCCATGTCTGTTTGAAAAATGAGTTGAGAGCTGGTTGGTTGGGACTAACTCCTGCCAGTTTATCGCCATCCAAGGCTTAGTAAATAACGAGTTTTATGGTAAGAACTTACCCTTGTTAAAACTCTTTCTGCGAGGTACACTGGGCTCCACAAGTCTGGACAATGGTGTAGAGTAGGATCTTGATCCGAGACACCAACAGGCTCAAAGCTTTGACCTTCTTCCCAAGATGCATAGCGCCGCCTCCTATATCATCCCGCCTCCCAGCACAGGAGCTCAGTTTAGTTAACCAGCCCAATGCAGTAGCAGAAAAAGAGACGACAACGGTTAGTAGCCACATACACCACACTCTCACGACAAGAGAAGTGTCGGCGGCTAATGCCATATCAACCCAAAGGAGCTAAGTGCGTCAGGGTGGGAGTCTTGTGGAGCCCAGTGTACCTCGCAGAAAGAGTTTTAACAAGGGTAAGTTCTTACCATAAAACTCGTTTTCTGCTGCAGGGTACACTGGGCTCCACAAGTCTGGACAATGGGGATGTCCTAAAGCAGTTCCTTATGGGAGGGGACGCACTGTAGCGGGCACAAGAACCCGGCGTCCAAAGGAAGCATCCTGGGAAGCGGCAGTATCGAAGGCATAGAACCTTATGAACATGTTCCCGGAGGACCACGTAGCCGCCTTGCACAATTGATCAAGGGCCGCACCACGTTGGGCCGCCCAAAAAGGTCCAACAGACCGAGTAGAATGGGCCGTAATGTGAACAGGAGCTGACTGACCAGCCTTCACATAAGCATGCGCAATCACCATTCTGATCCACCTGGCCAGGGTCTGCTTGTGAGCAGGCCAGCCACGTTTGTGAAATCCAAAATCCAAACAAAACAAAGAGAGAATCAGACTTTCGAATAGAAGCAGTTCTCTTCACATAGATACGGAGAGCCCGTACCACATCCAAAGACCGCTCTTTGGGAGACAAATCAGGAGAGACAAAAGCTGGAACCACAATCTCCTGATTAAAGGTGGAACGAAGAAACCACCTTAGGCAAATATCCGGGACGAGTCCTAAGAACCGCCCGGTCACGGTGAAAAATCAGATATGGGGAACTACAAGACAAGACACCAAAATCCGACACTCTTCTAGCAGAGGCAATAACCAACAGAAACACCACCTTAAGGGAAAGCCACTTAAGGTCAGCTGAACCAAGAGGTTCAAATGGAGACTCTTGTAACGCCTCCAAAACCACCGACAAGTCCCAAGGAGCCACAAGCGGGACATAGGGAGGTTGGATACGCAACACACCCTGAGTGAAAGTATGAACATCAGGTAAAGTCGCAATTTTTCTCTGAAACCACACCGACAAGGCAGAAATATGAACCTTGAGGGAGGCCAGACGCAGGTCTAAATCTAGGCCCTGTTGTAGAAAAGCCAAAAGTTTGGCTGTACTAAACTTGGAAGCGTCATAATGGTTAGATGCGCACCAAACAAAGTAGGACTGCCAGACCCGATGGTAAATCCGAGCAGAGGCCGGTTTCCGGGCCCGCAACATAGTTTTAATGACCTCTTCAGAAAAACCCTTAGCTCTTAAGACGGAAGCTTCAAGAGCCACGCCGTCAAAGACAGCCGGGCTAGGTCCTGGTAGACACAGGGGCCCTGAACGAGGAGGTCTGGGCGTTGTGGACGCTCTGATGATAGGCCTTGCAGGTCTGAGAACCAGTGCCGTCTGGGCCACGCTGGAGCTATGAGAAGCAGATTTCCTTTTTCTTGCTTGAACTTCCGAATTACCCTGGGCAGGAGTGACACCGGAGGGAACACGTACGGCAGCCGAAACCTCCACGGCACTGCCAGCGCATCCACGAATGCTGCTTGAGGATCCCTTGTCCTTGCTCCGAAGACCGGAACCTTGTGATTGTGTCGAGACGCCATCAGATCCACATCTGGAAGACCCCACCTTTCCACGAGGAGTTGAAACTTCTGGATGGAGGCCCCACTCGCCGGCATGCACGTCCTGACGACTGAGAAAGTCCGCTTCCCAATTCAGGACTCCCGGAATAAATATTGCCGATATTGCCGGTAGATGGCGTTCTGCCCAACGTAGAATCCGTGAGGCTTCCTTCATTGCCAAACGGCTTCGAGTGCCACCTTGATGATTTATGTAAGCCACTGTGGTGGCGTTGTCCGACTGTACTTGAACAGGACGGTTCTAAATCAAATGCTGGGCTAGGTTCAACGCATTGAAGACCGCCCGCAATTCCAGAATGTTGATCGAGAGGAGAGATTCCTCCTTGGTCCACCGACCCTGCAAGGAGTGCTGCTCCAGCACCGCGCCCCAACCTCTTAGACTGGCATCTGTCATCAACAGGACCCAGTTGGATATCCAGAAGGGACGGCCTCTGTACAATTGTCGGTCCTGGAGCCACCAGAGCAGCGACAGACGGACCTCCGGAGTCAAAGAGATCATTTGAGACCTGATCCGGTGAGGCAGGCCGTTCCACTTGGCTAGAATCAGCTTCTGGAGGGGGCAAGAATGGAATTGAGCATACTCCACCATGTCGAATGCTGATACCATGATGCCCAGCACCTGCATTGCCGAATGTATCGACACTTGCGGACGAGAAAGGAAGCAACGAATCCTGTCCTGAAGTTTCAGGACTTTCTCCTGAGACAAGAACAACCTCTGGTTGTGAGTGTCCAACAGCGCTCCCAGATGCACCATGCTCTGAGCAGGGACCAGGGAGGATTTCTTCCAGTTGATGAGCCACCCGTGGGCTTGTAGAAACCGGACCGTCATATCCAGATGACGCAGGAGAAGATCTGGGGAATTTGCCAGGATTAACAAGTCGTCCAGATACAGCAGTATCCTGATCCCTTGACTGCGGAGTACCACCGTCATCACCACCCTAACTTTGGTGAAGACTCGCGGAGCCGTTGTTAAACCAAAAGGTAACGCCCGAAACTGGTAATGGAGGTTGCCAATAGTGAACCTCAGGTATTGTTGATGTGACACTGCTATAGGAATATGCAGGTAATCATCCTGTATGTCCAGGAAGACCATGTAGTCCCCAGGTTCCAAGGCCAGAACTATAGAGCGAAGGGTTTCCATACGGAACTTGGAAACCTTCACAAACTTGTTCAGTGCCTTGAGGTTGAGAATGGGCCGGGAGGACCCATTCGGTTTCGGGACTAGAAACAGCGGAGAATAGAACCCCCGGCCCCTCTGAGCAAGAGGCACCTGTACTACGACTCCGGTATCCAGGAGGATCTATACCACCGAATGCAGAGTGTTTGCCTTTGTCTGGTCCGACGGGACGTCTGTCTGGCAAAATCGATGAGGGGGTCGTTTTTGAAGGCTATGGCGTAACCTCGAGTGACGACTTCCCGTACCCAGGCATCTAAAGTGGTCTTCAACCAATCCTGGGTATACCCTAGAAGCCGGCCCCCCACCCTGGGATCCACCAGGGGGAGGCCCGCCCCGTCATGCGGCAGGCTTATTGGTCTTGGCTGCTGGCTGACGGGCAGCCCAGGCTCTTTTGGGCTTCGGCTTACCAGGTTTGGAAGTGCGGGCCTGCTTATGGTACGCCTGACCTTTTGCTTTACCTGAAGGACGAAAGGGGCGAAAGGACGTGCCTTTGGCCTTCGACACAGAAGGAGCTGTATTAGGCAGACAGGCAGTTTTGGCAGTAGCCAAGTCAGCCACTTTCTTACTTAAGTCCTCCCCAAACAGAATATCCCCCTTGAAAGGGAGTACCTCCGGGGTTTTTCTAGAGTCCAGATCCACAGACCAGGATCTCAGCCACAATATCCTGCGAGCCAGGACTGACGTAGTAGAGGCCTTGGCTGCTAGGATACCGGCATCAGAAGCCGCCTCTTTAATATAGCGAGAAGCTGTGACAATATATGACAAGCATGGTCAGAGGAGATTTCAGCTTCTAACTCCAAGGCCCATGCTTCAATAGCCTCTGCCGCCCATGTAGCTTCAATAGTGGGCCTTAGTGCAGCACCCGTGAGGGTGTAAATCGCTTTTAGACAACCCTCGACACGTTTATCCGTAGGCTCTTTTAGAGACGTGACGGTAGTGACAGGTAGAGCTGAGGAAACCACCATCCTAGCCACATGTGAGTCTACTGCAGGAGGCGTTTCCCAATTCTTAGACAGCTCTGGCGCGAGGGGATAGCGAGCCAGCATCTTCTTTTGAGGCACAAACTTCGTACCCGGGCTTTGCCAGGGTTCCTGATGTATATCCACTAGGTGGTTAGAGTGAGGTAAAACTTGTTTAATCACCTTCTGACGCTTGAACCTATCTGCTTTCTTAGGAGGAACGGATGGCTCGGGATCATCTGTAATCTGCAGAATTAACTTAATAGCCTCCAAAAGATCAGGAACATCCACATGTGAACTACCCTCCCCATCAGCCGTATCTGAGTCAGAACCTGTGGGGTCAGTGTATCTGCTGTCTTCATCAGACGAGATGTCAGTGACAGCAGTGGATTGTGAGGAGACGAGCTCTCGCTTGGAGGACCTCTTGGACTTAGGCGAGCGTTGGTCAGACTTTTTAGTAGTCAGGGACTGGTTCAACTTCTTTAATTGAGCAGATAAATCGTCCGCCCACGGCGGGTTAGCTGCAGGGACCACATACGGTTGTACCGGCATTGGGGGTCCCATAGGGGGTGTTAGTTTATGAACTAGCGTATGCAGAAGCGTGGAAAAAGCGGCCTACGGAGGGTCAGTATGTGCCTCCGTTGCCACAGTCCTACTGGGGGGCAAGGAGCCCCCAGAACCAGAGCCCACAGCTGCTATATTCTCCCCATATGTGCCTGTGGCTTCAGCAACACCAGCAGTGTGTTCCGCCCCAGAACCGTTACCCTCAGAAGCAGACAAGATATAACTTGCAGTATGAGGTAACACAGTACAATTATTAGCAGCACTATATCCCTAAACCCAAACCCCTGCGCAGTGTAGTCAGAGATAAAGGAGAGATATGGTGACTAAATCACAGAGAAAAATACGTAATACAGTATATCTTTGTGAAAATCCTATATTAAATAACACCTGACGCACCAAGTCCCCTCAGGTTATAGAATATAGGGATAGCAAGTTGAGTGAAAGACACGAGATGGACACCACTCAGCTATCAATGCACACACAAATAGTCACAGTTTGTACAATGCAGAGGTTATTACAGACAATAATACTGCACTGGACTAGCTTACACAGCTATATAACAATAGATATAATAGTACACAGTAAGAACTGGATGTATATCACAGGGTAATTGTACTATAAACCCCTGACTAAATGCACTCTTTCTTACTAACACTGACTAAAAAGGCAGGTAGAATACTTAAGTGTCGTGTAAAGTCACAGCACTGACAACCAGGCGGCTTTACATAGGAGGATTTGCCGTGTGTGTCTAACATGAAGAAAACCGGAGCCTCCGCTGTAGGTACCCGGCAACCAGGGCTCGGGAGTGTACAGCGCTGCTGGGGAGAGCTGGAGCTGCAGCAGTGAATGTCACAAGACATTTACCACCGCTGCTGCCCTTGAAGTCTTCACTTTTTACTTCATAAAAAGCTTTTCTCAGGGCTGCTTGGAGCAGCCCCTCTGTTAAATGCCTGCTTACTGCAGCACCAACTGACAAACTGAGCTCCTGTGCTGGGAGGCGGGATGATATAGGAGGCGGCGCTATGCATCTTGGGAAGAAGGTTAAAGCTTTGAGCCTGTTGGTGCCTCGGATCAAGATCCTACTCTACACCATTGTCCAGACTTGTGGAGCCCAGTGTACCCCGCAGCAGAAAGACCACTAAATCCCAAATTATTACATGAAAAGAAAATTAAGAAGCTGCACTAAAAATTCTATAAAACAGTTATTTTAAACTGAAGATCAATAATTTCATTTTCTATTTATGTAACGTATAGGTCTTGATAATTACACACATCCATGGAGATTCATTTTTAAGGCATATGTTTTCAAATTATGATTAAAAAATAAATAAAAATCAGAAACAGATCTATTAAAAATGCCAAAAGGTGCTAGAAGGTTTTTATCAATCATTGTAGCAGGGCCATAAATCAGAGCTGCGATTCCCCATTCTGAGTACGCCAATTGTTGATCAAAACTGCAGATAAACGGACATTGATGATCAGCAATCAGGAAATTTTCAAAATGCATGTTAAAAATCCACAGCAAAGCAAAGATTTCCAACATGTTAGATTACCCAAAACACTCAACCCAGGCATCGGCAGAACAGGCAATTTCCCAGATTCTCACCTGATGTATGTATAACGAAAGTAATGGGGCCCATACTTCTCGGATATTATTAAATAACGCCCCCACAAAAAACCCTGGGGAAGTCTGATGCAAGTGCTGGTAAGCTGAAAGTAGCATCTCCTGTATTCATTCATATTACATTCACCTGACATTTTGGGGGCATGTACTAAGCAGTGATAAAAGTGGAGAAGTGAGCCAGTGGAGAAGTTGCCCATGGCAACCAATCAGCGGCTCTGTATACTTTTAGAGTATGCAAATTATAAATGTTACGTCAATGCTGATTGGTTGCCATGGGCAACTTCTGCACTGGCTCACTTCTCCACTCTTATCACTGCTTAGTACATGTCCCCCCAAATTCTGCCTTTAACCATGCGGAAACAACTGTTTCCATCTATTTTAAGAGCAGACTAGCCTTACTATTCACCTAATGGAGACAATAAAAGTGAGCTTAATGGAGGACGAATGATACGGACGCCATGTTCTTCATCTATCCCGGCCAGTGAAGACAGTTGATAGGATATACCTGTAATCTGCTGGTCGATAAACCGCTAATCACTCTGCGTCCGACAGGTGAACAGAATCTCAGCATGGACGCCGCCATCTTTGCAGTGAGTGCCCCGGGGAGGGGGGGAGCTGTGTGTGTTTGTGATCACGTGTCACTTCCGCCTGATAGTGGTAGGGTGCTGTGTCATCGCTGCTCAGCGCTTTCCTTGTTCCGTCCCACAGCTAGTTACCATTATGCAAGTCTTTACAGTGTGAGGCATACGTTATGTCACCAGCCGTTAGGGATGATACACTGCTAGGGAGCCACACTGCAAAATGCACATATCATTTGGTCAAATGCGACCTATGTAGCGAGTAGCTAATAATAGACGAAGGGTCCATAATGAGCATATTATATAAGCAGGAGAGAAGGGGTAAGTAACAATAAAAAAAAAACTGTGCAATTAAAGCAAATGGAAGGCAGGATTGGGCACATATATATCAGAAATCGCTGTTCGGTTGGCTGGGGATTACTGACCCTTCAGCATAAGCATTAGTCTAAGCAGGGACATTTCCCCTCTCAGGTGTGTGGCAGCAGGTGGCATTATATTTCTTATTTAATCATTTAAAAGAACAAAAAAATTTACTTTACTTTTTGGGTGATCTGTATCTGAACTGCCCAACCTTTACTGTTTCGGTGCACATACAAGGTCTTCCCATTGCCACAAGTCATTGTTGATACATGGTTGCTTGGTGATCAGATGTCCATTGCACTAAAAATACCCAGGTACAGCATTGCTTTATGGGGGGCATTAATTTATCGCCGCCCGATCTCCCGTCTAAAGTAACAGGAGAACGCAGGGGCCTCTTACCACACTGATTGCGCCCATAAATGTTGGCTTTAGCTGCGTAAAGCAGCTAAACCCGACAAAACTAGTGGGTGTGATCAGGAAAAGTGTGATTTGGGCGCCCCAAAAGGTCAGTTTTCATACATCAACCCCGGCAGCCGATCACACCCGAACAAAGCTACAATTGAATAGCTCCGTTGGGCGCTATCTGCTGGCTGCCGTCACTAACAACATATGAATTCAAGCTGGGTACACAGGGGGTGTAATCCTTACTGCATTTCCCCGATGTTAGGCTCCTGCACACTCGCAGGACCCATTTTACGTTGCGTATGTGCAGAACGGGTCCTGCGATCGCAGCGCAGGTAAGTGAACGCCTCTGCCTGATTGTATGCACCTCCTCCTGCATTGCTAAGGACTGCAAATGCAAAGCTGCTGCGAGCAGCTTTGTATTTGCAAACCTTAATGAATCAGGCCCACAGTACGCATTATTTAAAACGATATTGCTAATTTTCACCCTTTTTAGCAATATCCTTTGTAATATTGCCCAGTGTGTACACACTATATCATTAATGATATTGTTGTCGTCTGTGCATGCAGCTCAATTTTGGCTACGTCGCCCCCCAAACTGCATGTTCGAGCCGGCGGTGGGGTGACGTCATTGTTAGCAATATTGTTCAGTGTGTACGCACTATAACGGCTGCCCAGGAGGGTAGGAGAACACTAGGCGATATCGCTGGTTGGCTGGTACTTTTTCTCCATCAGCTGTATCTCTTTCCAATACTTAGTAAATAGACCCCACATACTGTAAGCTCCACTGGGTAGGGACTGATGTGAATGGCCAAATCTGTAAAGTGCTGCAGAATATGTGTGCGCCAGGGACGTGCAGTGAGGTAAATGGCTGAGAAGGCGCTGGCTAGCACCAGAGCCAGATTTACACACAATATATGAGCCAAAGGGTCCATGTGGGCATTAAACACAGGTGCAGCAGTCTATAGTGCTGGAATCTTACTGTGTTTTGTGGAAAAGATAGGCGCTCACCTGCCATAGACTTTTTACACCAGAGTTTTGACTATAAAAATTATTAGACTAATACAAAGAAGATATTTCTACTATATTCTTTGTATTTTTCATATACGTTACATAGTCAAAACTCTGGCTTATACGGTAGTATGACAGAAAAGGCTCTGCCTCACCCCACTGCATGTCACTGGTGTGCGCTATAATAATAACTGATCATAAATAATGGCTGGTGAGGCACTGGCTAGTATCCGTGACAGTTTTACTGTACATACCACCCCATATAATGACCATCCCCTCTGTAAGCAGATCAGCAACGGGCAGCAATCACAGCCTTGTAGGTGAAAAGTTCTGAGATGACATTGTATTAGATCATAGCACAGGGGGGCATGGGGTAACACACTGCGCAGGGGGGACAAGTTAATACATAGCACAGGGTAACACCTGGCAAAGAATAACACATGGCACTGGTTAACACATGGCACAGTGGGGCAACACATGGCACAAGGTAATACATAGCAAAGGGGCACAGGGTAATACATAGAACAGGGGAGGCACAATGTAGCTTATAACACAGGGGGACACTGCCAGGGGACTGTAGAGATAGACAGGAGGAGGGAAGGACAGGAACAGTACCTGGCGGTAGCAGGCTGCTGGGTGACACCATACAGGAGTACTTGGAGTGCCGAGTGCACATACTGCTGCCTCCCCCACTGACAACAGGGCCGCCTCTTTCATCTGCAGCATGGGAAGGGGATAGGGAGTGCTGCTGAGACTGTGCCGCCAGGCATGGAAGTGTGAGCATAGGCCACGCCCCCTCCCGAGGCAGGTCAGATAGAGCCTCACTGGGTCCTATTTCTATGCAGAATTACTGGCTGCATCTCTGTCCTGTCCCCAGGCACTAACTGACACAGGGAGGGGAGGCAGAGCTGGTCGTTGCCTCTCCCTGCCGCACATAATAAATGGTGACATATGACTATGAAACTTAGTAGAATAATACAAAGAAGATGTTTATAATTTATAAATATCTTCTTTTTCTCTGACGTCCTAGTGGATGCTGGGAACTCCGTAAGGACCATGGGGGGATAGCGGCTCCGCAGGAGACTGGGCACAAAAGTAAAAGCTTTATGACTAGCTGGTGTGCACTGGCTCCTCCCCCTATGACCCTCCTCCAAGCCTCAGTTAGATTTTTGTGCCCGGCCGAGAAGGGTGCATGCTAGGTAGCTCTCCTGAGCTGCTTAGAGTAAAAGTTTAAATAGGTTTTTTATTTTCAGTGAGACCTGCTGGCAACAGGCTCACTGCATCGTGGGACTAAGGGGAGAAGAAGCGAACTCACCTGCATGCAGAGTGGATTGGGCTTCTTGGCTACTGGACATTAGCTCCAGAGGGACGATCACAGGCTCAGCTTGGATGGGTCCCGGAGCCGCGCCGCCGGCCCCCTTACAGAGCCAGAAGAGCGAAGAGGTCCGGAAAAATCGGCGGCAGAAGACGTTCCTGTCTTCAATAAGGTAGCGCACAGCACTGCAGCTGTGCGCCATTGCTCTCAGCACACTTCACACTCCGGTCACTGAGGGTGCAGGGCGCTGGGGGGGGGGCGCCCTGAGACGCAATAAAACACGTTTTAAACCTTATATGGCTAAAGAAATGCATCACATATAGCTCCTGGGCTATATGGATGCATTTAACCCCTGCCAGTTTTCCTAAAAAAAAATCGGGAGAAAAGGCCGCCGAAAAGGGGGCGGAGCCTATCTCCTCAGCACACAAGCGCCATTTTCCCTCGCAGCTCCGCTGGAAGGACGGCTCCCTGACTCTCCCCTGCAGTCCTGCTACAGAATCATGGTAAAACAAGAGAGGGGGGGCACTAATTGGCAGATAATACAAATACAGCAGCTATAGAAGGGAGAAACACTTATATAAGGTTATCCCTGTATATATATAGCGCTCTGGTGTGTGCTGGCAAACTCTCCCTCTGTCTCCCCAAAGGGCTCGTGGGGTCCTGTCCTCTATCAGAGCATTCCCTGTGTGTGTGCTGTGTGTCGGTACGATTGTGTCGACATGTATGAGGAGGAAAATGATGTGGAGGCGGAGCAATTGCCTGTAATAGTGATGTCACCCCCTAGGGAGTCGACACCTGACTGGATGGTCGTATGGAAGGAATTACGTGACAGTGTCAGCACTTTGCAAAAAACTGTTGACGACATGAGACAGCCGGCAAATCAGTTAGTGCCTGTCCAGGCGTCTCAAACACCGTCAGGGGCTCTAAAGCGCCCGTTACCTCAGATGGTCGACACAGACCCAGACACGGATACTGACTCCAGCGTCGACGGTGACGAGACAAACGTAATGTCCAGTAGGGCCACACGTTACATGATCACGGCAATGAAGGAGGCTTTGAACATTTCTGATACTACAAGTACCACAAAAAGGGGTATTATGTGGGGTGTGAAAAAACTACCCATAGTTTTTCCTGAATCAGATGAATTAAATGAGGTGTGTGACAAAGCGTGGGTTTCCCCCGATAAAAAACTGCTGATTTCTAATAAATTATTGGCATTATACCCTTTCCCGCCAGAGGTTAGGGCGCGTTGGGAAACACCCCCTAGGGTAGATAAGGCGCTCACACGCTTATCAAAACAAGTGGCGTTGCCGTCTCCTGATACGGCCGCCCTCAAGGAACCAGCTGATAGAAAGCTGGAAAATATCCTAAAGGGTATATACACACATACTGGTGTTATACTACGACCAGCAATCGCCTCAGCCTGGATGTGCAGCGCTGGAGTGGCTTGGTCGGATTCCCTGACTGAAAATATTGATACCCTGGATAGGGACAGTATATTATTGACTATAGAGCATTTAAAGGATGCATTACTATATATGCGAGATGCACAGAGGGATATTTGCACCCTGGCATCAAGAGTAAGTGCGCTGTCTATTTCTGCCAGAAGAAGTTTATGGACACGACAGTGGTCAGGTGATGCGGATTCCAAACGGCATATGGAAGTTTTGCCGTATAAAGGGGAGGAGTTATTTGGGGTCGGTCTATCGGACCTGGTGGCCACGGCGACGGCTGGGAAATCCACCTTTTTACCCCAGGTCACCTCTCAGCAGAAAAAGACACCGTCTTTTCAAACTCAGTCCTTTCGTCCCCATAAGGGCAAGCGGGCAAAAGGCCACTCATTTCTGCCCCGGGGCAGAGGAAGGGGAAAAAGACTGCAGCAGGCAGCCTCTTCCCAGGATCAGAAGCCCTCCCCCGCTTCTGCCAAGTCTTCAGCATGACGCTGGGGCTTTACAAGCGGACTCAGGCACGGTGGGGGCCCGTCTCAAAAATTTCAACGCGCAGTGGGCTCACTCGCAAGTGGACCCCTGGATCCTGCAGGTAGTATCACAGGGGTACAAATTGGAATTCGAGACGTCTCCCCCTCGCCGGTTCCTGAAGTCTGCCCTACCAACGTCTCCCTCCGACAGGGAGGCAGTATTGGAAGCTATTCACAAGCTGTATTCCCAGCAGGTGATAATCAAGGTACCCCTCCTACAACAGGGAAAGGGGTATTACTCCACGCTGTTTGTGGTACCGAAGCCGGACGGCTCGGTGAGACCGATTTTACATCTGAAATCATTGAACACTTACATAAAAAGGTTCAAATTCAAGATGGAGTCACTCAGAGCAGTGATAGCGAACCTGGAAGAAGGGGACTATATGGTGTCTCTGGACATCAAATATGCTTATCTCCATGTCCCAATCTACCCTTCTCACCAAGGGTACCTCAGGTTTGTGGTACAAAACTGTCATTATCAGTTTCAGACGCTGCCGTTTGGATTGTCCACGGCACCACGGGTCTTTACCAAGGTAATGGCCGAAATGATGATTCTTCTTCGAAGAAAAGGCGTCTTAATTATCCCTTACTTGGACGATCTCCTGATAAGGGCAAGGTCCAGGGAACAGTTAGAGGTCGGAGTAGCACTATCTCAGGTAGTGCTACGTCAGCACGGGTGGATTCTAAATATTCCAAAATCGCAGCTGATTCCAACAACAAAGGTGGACATGATGGCGTCTCGTCTCAACAAGAAACTAGACAGATATTGCGCCAGGTCAAGGGACCCTCAGGCGATAGCGGTGGACGCTCTGGTAACACCGTGGGTGTACCAGTCAGTGTATGTGTTCCCTCCTCTGCCTCTCATACCCAAAGTATTGAGAATCATAAGAAGGAGAGGAGTAAGAACTATACTCGTGGCTCCGGATTGGCGAAGGAGGACTTGGTACCCGGAACTTCAAGAGATGCTCACGGAGGACCCGTGGCCTCTACCTCTAAGAAAGGACCTGCTCCAGCAGGGACCTTGTCTGTTCCAAGACTTACCGCGGCTGCGTTTGACGGCATGGAGGTTGAACGCCGGATCCTGAAGGAAAAAGGCATTCCAGATGAAGTCATCCCTACCCTGATCAAGGCCAGGAAGGATGTAACCGCGAAACATTATCACCGCATTTGGCGAAAATATGTTGCGTGGTGTGAGGCCAAGAAGGCCCCTACAGAGGAATTTCAACTGGGTCGTTTCCTGCATTTCATGCAAACGGGACTATCTATGGGCCTAAAATTAGGGTCCATTAAGGTTCAAATTTCGGCCCTGTCAATATTCTTCCAAAAAGAACTGGCTTCAGTGCCTGAAGTTCAGACGTTTGTCAAAGGGGTACTGCATATACAGCCTCCTTTTGTGCCTCCAGTGGCACCTTGGGATCTCAATGTAGTGTTGAGTCTCCTAAAGTCACATTGGTTTGAACCACTCACCACTGTGGAATTAAAATATCTCACATGGAAAGTGGTCATGCTGTTAGCCCTGGCTTCAGCCAGGCGTGTCTCAGAATTGGCGGCTTTATCATATAAAAGCCCTTACCTAATTTTTCATTCAGACAGGGCAGAACTGAGGACTCGCCCTCAATTTCTCCCTAAGGTGGTTTCAGCGTTTCACATGAACCAGCCTATTGTGGTGCCTGCGGCTACTAGGGACTTGGAGGACTCCAAGTTGCTGGACGTAGTCAGGGCCCTGAAAATATATGTTTCCAGGACGGCTGGAGTCAGAATCTGACTCGCTGTTTATCCTGTATGCACCCAACAAGCTGGGTGCTCCTGCTTCTAAGCAGACGATTGCTCGTTGGATTTGTAGTACGATTCAGCTTGCACATTCGGTGGCAGGCCTGCCACAGCCAAAATCTGTAAAAGCCCATTCCACAAGGAAGGTGGGCTCATCTTGGGCGGCTGCCCGAGGGGTCTCGGCTTTACAACTTTGCCGAGCAGCTACTTGGTCAGGGGCAAACACGTTTGCTAAATTTTACAAATTCGATACCCTGGCTGAGGAGGACCTGGAGTTCTCTCATTCGGTGCTGCAGAGTCATCCGCACTCTCCCGCCCGTTTGGGAGCTTTGGTATAATCCCCATGGTCCTTACGGAGTTCCCAGCATCCACTAGGACGTCAGAGAAAATAAGAATTTACTTACCGATAATTCTATTTCTCATAGTCCGTAGTGGATGCTGGGCGCCCATCCCAAGTGCGGATTGTCTGCAATACTTGTATATAGTTATTGTTACAAAAATCGGGTTGTTTATTGTTGTGAGCCATCTTTTCAGAGGCTCCTACGTTTATCATACTGTTAACTGGGTTCAGATCACAAGTTGTACGGTGTGATTGGTGTGGCTGGTATGAGTCTTACCCGGGATTCAAGATCCTTCCTTATTATGTACGCTCGTCCGGGCACAGTATCCTAACTGAGGCTTGGAGGAGGGTCATAGGGGGAGGAGCCAGTGCACACCAGCTAGTCATAAAGCTTTTACTTTTGTGCCCAGTCTCCTGCGGAGCCGCTATCCCCCCATGGTCCTTACGGAGTTCCCAGCATCCACTACGGACTATGAGAAATAGAATTATCGGTAAGTAAATTCTTATTATATTAATCTAAGAATTTTTATAATCAAAACTGTGGAGTCTGACAGGGAGCATGACAGGAGAGGCTCTGCCTCCCCTGACTGCATGTCTCTGGAGTACAGAAGTACAGACACTAACACAATGAGTTCTTGTATCTGTCCCGGGGTATATATAATAATCTGAGACTTACAGGGCCCGGCAAGATCCTGACGAGTCTATCCGATGTTTTACAGTGCCAATCACTTAAAAGGCAAAACCAGATTAGTTTTGCCTTTTGGATTGCCACTAAAAACATGGGGCAGACTGGCTGATGTCTGCAAGATGCAAGCTATTAAAGATGCAAGCTATTAGGTCCATACACACGGAGCGATATAGCTGAGTGATTTTGACTATATAGTCAAAATCACTCAGAAAGTTAGTGCATATCTCTCCATGTGTACACAGCCAGCGATAGCGATGCGCGTCCCCGCCAGGTCGCTATCGCTGCTAAAAATAGACTGTGCAGGTAAGTCAATTTTGGCTAGGTCGCTGGAAAAGAAAAAGCATCCCCTTCTTGAATGAGTTAGCCAAAATCGCCCATAGCCAAAACCTCTGGTAAAGTTAGTCAAAATCTCCTACTGACAGTTCAAGGGAAATCGCTCAGTCAAAATCTCTCATAGTCAAAATCTCTCCGTGTGTATGCACCTTAACATTTCCCACTCAGCCTTTTGATGTCCTTATATAATTTTGTGTGCAGATTTGCTGTGGTGGACAAATTCAATCTGTGCCAAGCCAGAGTATCCACAAATCTGCACATGCCGTTCCCTGCAAGTGTTCGCAGATGACGTCAGAGACCCGCCCGCCTAATGTACGTAGCACATACGTAGTCTTTCGATAACCAAATTGCGAAAAAGCAAAATTGCGATCCATGCTGAATTAGGCCCAATGTACTTATCATTAGAGAGCAATTAAGTGGCTGGAGATAAAAAAAAAAAAAAGTACTGGTACGTTATCTCATCCACTTTTCACTCCACCCAAGGCTTAGTAGATAGACCCCTTTGTATGTCATGTGTTCGTAAAATGACAGTATCACCATACCAGAAGTCCGACAACTCCTGCGCCCCCTGGCGACCCAGCCCTGCAACTGCTCAGTGTTATCTAATAGTCGCTCCCAGGCAGCAGCGGTGTGATGACATGGTGGTGAGGCGGGGCGGCACGCTGCTACTCCGGAGCTGGCTTCAGTTATTGGTAGTGTTACCGTCTGCAGCCGCACCGGTAAACTGCAGGGCTCGCACTGACAGCAGCCCCCTCCGAGGTACCAGGCAGCGTAGTGACCTGAGCTCTGTGCACCGGAGCACAGCCGAGGAGGAGCAGGCGGGTGTCCGCAGCAGAGCGATGGCAGAAGGGAGTCAGGTGACCGAAGAGGGGATAGAAGCGGACAGGTGAGCGCTGCAGAGCTCGGTGCCTGCACAAAGGGTTCGGACGCTGCTGACATTGCAGCTCCTTCATATAGCCATTCTGTATAATATGGTACTACCGCCTCGATAGTCACATACTGGTGAGGGATTAAGGAGGGGTGTGTGCATGAGGGTGACCTGAGTGCTGCTGACACGATCTAGTGTGCGGGCAGGAGGCAGGCACATTCTGTAGGTGTGTGCAGTTCTGCATCGTTCCTGCAACAATCTTTATCCATGTTATCTGATTTATGGTCCAATAGGTTGTGAGTTATTTATTGTGACTGCACAAATAACTTACCTATAATCTATCTACGTAGGAACCAACTTTATAAAGTGTGTTATTGTGGGTTCTGTTTTCAAGTAGCATTCTTAAATTTGTATGACACTTCTGATTCTGAATTTTCTTTTCGGCTGGGTATAAAACCCCGGTGACTGGAATCCCAAAGAATGCAGATGGCTTCCAGGTGAGTATTTTACCACTAACTGTCCCCTCCCACAGCGTAACCCTAACCCACTGGTGCTGAGAGGGATCCGTCAACCTCGTTTTTGTCGGGATCGCCAGGATCCTGGCTGCATCCCCTTGGGTCATGTTGTATTCTTTTTTCTCTGACGTCCTAGTGGATGCTGGGAACTCAGTAAGGACCATGGGGAATAGACGGGCTCTGCAGGAGACTGGGCACTCTAAGAAAGAATTAGTACTACTGGTGTGCATTGGCTCCTCCCTCTATGCCCCTCCTCCAGACCTCAGTTAGAATCTGTGCCCGGCTCGAGCTGGTTGCACACTAGGGGCTCTCCTGAGCTTCTAGTAAAGAAAGTATTTATTAGGTTTTTTATTTTCAGTGAGATCTGCTGGCAACAGACTCACTGCTACGAGGGACTTAGGGGAGAGAAGCGAACCTACCTGCTTGCAGCTAGCTTGGGCTTCTAGGCTACTGGACACCATTAGCTCCAGAGGGATCGAACACAGGCCCAGCCTCGGTCGTCCGGTCCCGGAGCCGCGCCGCCGTCCCCCTTGCAGAGCCAGAAGCAAGAAGAACGTCCTGGAAATCGGCGGCTGAAGACTCCGGTCTTCATTAAGGTAGTGCACAGCCCTGCAGCTGTGCGCCATTGCTCCCTATGCACACCACATACTCCGGTCACTGATGGGTGCAGGGCGCTGGGGGGGGGGGGGGCGCCCTGGGCTGCAATTAGAGTACCTTAAATTGGCAAAACAACACATAATATAGTCTGATAAACTATATATGTGTAAAAATCCCCTGCCATAATATTAATAAAAGAGCGGGAGAAGCCCGCCGGAAAAGGGGCGGGGCTATCTCCCTCAGCACACTGGCGCCATTTCCTCTTCGCAGCTCCGCTGGAAGACCGCTCCCCAGGCTCTCCCCTGCAGTTTCCAGGCTCAAAGGGTAAAAAAGAGAGGGGGGGCACTAAATTTAGGCGCAAAACTGTATTGTATAGCTGCTATAGGGAAAATCACTTTCTGTAATAGTGTAAATCCCTGTTTATATAGCGCTGTGGTGTGTGCTGGCATACTCTCTCTCTGTCTCCCCAAAGGACTTTGTGGGGTCCTGTCCTCAGTCAGAGCATTCCCTGTGTGTGTGCGGTGTGTCGGTACGGCTGTGTCGACATGTTTGATGAGGAGGCTTATGTGGAGGCAGAGCAGGTGCCGATAAATGTGATGTCACCCCCTGCGGGGTCGACACCAGAGTGGATGGATATGTGGAAGGTATTAACCGACAGTGTCAACTCCTTACATAAAAGGTTTGATGATATAACAGCTGTGGGACAGCCGGCTTCTCAGCCAGTGCCTGCCCAGGCGTCTCAAAGGCCATCAGGGGCTCAAAAACGCCCGCTGCCCCAGATGGCAGACACATATGTCAACACGGAGTCTGACTCCAGTGTCGACGACGACGAGACTAATGTACATTCCACTAGGGCCATCCGTTGCATGATTACGGCAATGAAAAATGTGTTGCACATTTCTGACATTAACCCAGGTACCACTAAAAAGGGTATTATGTTTGGGGAGAAAAAGCAACCAGTGGTTTTTCCCCCATCAGATGAGTTAAATGAAGTGTGTGAAGAAGCGTGGGCTTCCCCTGATAAAAAACTAGTGATTTCTAAAAAGTTACTAATGGCGTACCCTTTCCCGCCAGAGGACAGGGTACGTTGGGAGACATCCCCAAGGGTGGATAAAGCGCTCACACGCTTGTCAAAAAAGGTGGCACTACCGTCTCAGGATACGGCCGCCTTAAAGGAGCCTGCGGATAGAAAGCAGGAGGCTATCCTGAAGTCTGTATATACACACTCAGGTACTATACTGAGACCTACTATTGCTTCAGCATGGATGTGCAGTGCTGCAGCAGCGTGGTCTGATTCCCTGTCTGATAACATTGATTTCCTTGACAGGGACACTATATTGCTAACCATAGAGCATATTAAAGACGTAGTCTTATATATGAGAGATGCACAGAGGGATATTTGCCGGCTGGCATCTAGAATAAATGCTATGTCCATTTCTGCCAGGAGAGTATTATGGACTCGGCAGTGGACAGGTGATGCGGATTCTAAAAGGCACATGGAGGTTTTGCCTTACAAGGGTGAGAAATTGTTTGGGGATGGTCTCTCGGACCTCGTTTCCACAGCGACAGCTGGGAAGTCGACATTTTTACCTCAAGTTCCCTCACAGCCTAAGAAAGCACCGTATTATCAGGTACAGTCCTTTCGACCCCAGAAAGGCAAGCGGGTTAAAGGCGCGTCCTTTCTGCCCAGAGGCAGGGGTAGAGGGAAAAAGCTGCACCATACAGCCAGTTCCCAAGAACAAAAATCCTCCCCTGCTTCCACTAAATCCACCGCATGACGCTGGGGCTCCACTGGTGGAGCCAGGTGCGGTGGGGGCCCATCTCCGGAACTTCAGCGACCGGTGGGTTCGCTCACAGGTGGATCCCTGGGTTCTCCAAGTGGTATCTCAGGGATACAAGCTGGAATTCGAGACGTCTCCCCCTCGCCGTTACCTCAAATCAGCCTTGCCAGCTACTCCCCCGGACAGGGAGGTAGTGCTGGCGGCAATTCACAAGCTGTACCTCCAGCAGGTGATAATCAAAGTTCCCCTCCTTCAACAGGGACGGGGTTACTATTCCACAATGTTTGTGGTACCGAAACCAGACTGTTCGGTGAGACCCATTCTAAATTTGAAATCCTTGAACACTTATATAAGGAGGTTCAAGTTCAAAATGGAATCGCTCAGGGCGGTTATTGCAAGCCTGGAAGAAGGGGATTGCATGGTATCACTGGACATCAAGGATGCTTACCTACATGTCCCCATTTACCCACCTCACCAGGTGTACCTCCGTTTTGTGGTACAGGACTGCCATTACCAATTCCAGACGTTGCCGTTTGGTCTGTCCACGGCACCGAGGGTATTTACCAAGGTAATGGCCGAAATGATACTCCTTCGAAGGAAGGGAGTTATAATTATCCAATACTTGGACGATCTCCTTATAAAGGCGAGGTCCAGGGAGCAGTTGTTGGTCGGAGTAGCACTATCTCAGGAAGTGCTACAACAGCACGGCTGGATTCTGAATATTCCAAAGTCGCAGCTGGTTCCTACGACGCGTCTGCTGTTCCTGGGTATGATTCTGGACACAGAACAGAAGAAGGTGTTTCTCCCGGAGGAGAAGGCCAAGGAGTTGTCATCTCTGGTCAGAGACCTCCTGAAACCAAAACAGGTGTCGGTGCATCACTGCACGCGAGTCCTGGGAAAGATGGTAGCTTCTTACGAGGCAATTCCATTCGGCAGGTTCCATGCAAGGATCTTTCAGTGGGATCTGTTAGACAAGTGGTCCGGATCGCATCTTCAGATGAATCGGCTGATCACCCTGTCCCCGAGGGCCAGGGTGTGTCTGCTGTGGTGGCTGCAGAGTGCTCATCTTCTAGAGGGCCGCAGATTCGGCATACAGGACTGGGTCCTGGTGACCACGGATGCAAGCCTCCGAGGTTGGGGGGCAGTCACTCAGGGAAGAAACTTCCAAGGACAATGGTCGAGTCAGGAGGCTTCCCTACACATAAATATTCTGGAACTAAGGGCCATTTACAATGCCCTAAGTCAGGCAAGACCCCTGCTTCAAAACCAGCCGGTGCTGATTCAGTCAGACAACATCACGGCGGTCGCCCATGTAAACCGACAGGGCGGCACAAGAAGCAGGATGGCGATGGCAGAAGCCACAAGGATTCTCCGATGGGCGGAAAATCACGTGATAGCACTGTCAGCAGTGTTCATTCCGGGAGTGGACAACTGGGAAGCAGACTTCCTCAGCAGGCACGACCTCCACCCGGGAGAGTGGGGACTTCATCCAGAAGTCTTCCAACTGATTGTAAACCGTTGGGAAAGGCCACAGGTGGACATGATGGCGTCCCGCCTAAACAAAAAGCTAAAAAGATATTGCGCCAGGTCAAGGGACCCTCAGGCAATAGCTGTGGACGCTCTAGTGACACCGTGGGTGTACCAATCGGTTTATGTGTTTCCTCCTCTTCCTCTCATACCAAAGGTGCTGAGGATAATAAGAAAGAGAGGAGTAAGAACTATACTCATCGTTCCGGATTGGCCAAGAAGGACTTGGTACTCGGAACTACAAGAAATGATCTCAGAGGTCCCTTGGCCTCTACCTCTCAGACAGGACCTGCTACAGCAGGGGCCCTGTCTGTTCCAAGACTTACCGCGGCTGCGTTTGACGGCATGGCGGTTGAACGCCGGATCCTGATGGAAAAGGGCATTCCGGTTGAAGTCATTCCTACGCTGATAAAAGCTAGGAAAGATGTGACAGCAAAACATTATCACCGCATATGGCGAAAATATGTTGCTTGGTGTGAGGCTATGAAGGCCCCCACAGAAGAATTTCAGCTGGGTCGATTTCTGCACTTCCTACAGTCAGGAGTGACTATGGGCCTAAAATTGGGTTCCATTAAAGTCCAGATTTCGGCCCTGTCTATTTTCTTTCAAAAAGAACTGGCTTCAATGCCTGAAGTTCAGACGTTTGTTAAGGGAGTGCTGCATATTCAACCCCCTTTTGTGCCTCCAGTGGCACCTTGGGATCTCAACGTTGTGTTGGATTTCCTAAAATCACATTGGTTTGAGCCACTTCAGACCGTGGAATTAAAATATCTCACGTGGAAAGTGGTCATGCTTTTGGCCTTGGCTAGGCGGGTGTCAGAATTGGCGGCTTTGTCATGTAAAAGCCCCTATCTGATCTTCCATATGGACAGAGCAGAATTGAGGACGCGTCCCCAATTCCTCCCTAAGGTGGTATCAGCGTTTCATTTGAACCAACCTATTGTGGTGCCTGCGGCTACTCGGGACTTGGAGGCCTCCAAGTTGCTGGACGTAGTCCGGGCCCTGAAAATCTATGTTTCCAGGACGGCTAGAGTCAGAAAGACTGACTCGCTGTTTATCCTGCATGCACCCAACAAGCTGGGTGCTCCTGCTTCTAAGCAGACTATTGCTCGCTGGATCTGCTCCACGATTCAACTTGCACATTCTGCGGCTGGACTGCCGCATCCTAAATCAGTGAAAGCCCATTCCACGAGGAAGGTGGGCTCTTCTTGGGCGGCTGCCCGAGGGGTCTCGGCTTTACAACTTTGCCGAGCTGCTACCTGGTCGGGATCAAACACGTTTGCAAAATTCTACAAGTTTGATACCCTGGCTGAGGAGGACCTTGAGTTTGCTCATTCGGTGCTGCAGAGTCATCCGCACTCTCCAGCCCGTTTGGGAGCTTTGGTATAATCCCCATGGTCCTTACGGAGTCCCCAGCATCCTCTAGGATGTAAGAAAAAATAAGATTTTAAACCTACTGGTAAATCTATTTCTCCTAGTCTCCGACTCAAAGGATACGGGAGAAGGAGCTAAAGATTGAACCATCCAACAAATCTATGGAGATGTTTTTAAACATGTTTAATATTCCCAATCCTCTGACCTGGCCATTGGGGGATTGGGCCATTGACCCAATAAATCTCTGATGTGTGGGGACCTTTCTTGACAAGCTGTGATACATTTTTTTTTCTTTTCACTTGCATACCTCCCAAGTTTGCAGGATCTGGAAGCAGGGCCCCATGTCGAAAACGGGGCGCGGCTACAGAAAATGGCCATGGCTCAGTGGAAAGGGGACGTGGCCATGGACCCCGTTCTCGTCACTATGGGAGCATGGCCACAGCATCTATTCACCCTGCTCTGCAGCAAGTGCAAGAGCCTCGCAACTGGTAACCTCCCCTCCACCCCGTGACAGACCCAAAAAAACGGGACTGTCCGGCGAAAATGGGGACAGTATGCACTTGCTGTGTTTATGCAATATCATTTATTCAGTAGATCTGTCTTTGAGCGCCAGTCCGCATGTTTAAGGTAAAATTATGGGATGTTTTATTCTGCTGACCTAAAAAGGAGGACAACAAGGTTTGGATATTACAGTTAAGGCAATAGTGTGGTAAACCTAAATAATTTGTCAGTATGAAGAAATTTAGCATAATTCTAACAAGTGATCATGCTGAAATAAAATCCATAAGCAGTAACTTAAAAAAATATATCCGTTCCGATATAATACATCTCCGCCAGAAACACTAGTATTGACTTAATTTTTCTGCCTGCAACTTGGTGCTTTTTTTTTTTGGATACTTATCTACACTTTCCTTCCATTTACTGTAATGTGTAGGAGTCGTGTACTGCATTTTTCTACTCACAAAGTCTCGACATCCCTGGTTACATGCATGACGAGAGATACAAATTTGCTACATATGTACAGTTGATTGTATCTTGTGTATGTGACCAACTCGGAAAAGGTTGCAAAATGTTAAATTTCTCCTGCAGGGTCCACATGTTATCCACAGGATAAACATTGGGATATGAGGTAGCAACAGCGGATTGACCAACGATCAAAGCTTTCGGCCTCCCAGTATGCAATGGGCTAGTCCCCTATATCCCCGCCTCCTGGCTCAGGCAATTCAGTTTTTTGTTTGGTGTGACAGGAGCCGAACCATGGTCAATGGGCTGCTGGGTTTTAGCAGCCATAAACTTTTTATTATTTTATTTATCTTACGTCCTAGAGGATGCTGGGTTCCACATTAGTACCATGGGGTATAGACGGGTCCACCAGGAGCCATTGGCACTTTAAAAGTTTGAGAGTGTGGGCTGGCTCCTCCCTCTATGCCCCTCCTACCAGACTCAGTTTAGAAAAGGAGCTGATCACAGCTAGGGGAGCTCTACAGAGCTTTTCTAAAGTTTTATTTTTAGAGTTTATTTTTTTACAGGGAGGCTGCTGGCAACAGCCTCCCTGCATCGAGGGACTAAGGGGGGGAGCAGTGTCCGCCCTTCGGGGTATGAGCCACTGTCTCCGCTGACTGGACACTGAGCTCCAGAGGGGTCAGATCATTCTCCGCCACAGGGAACGGCTCGCCCCAGCAGCATGTCGCCAACCCCTTACAGAGCTGAAGATGTGGTGAGTGAGATACCGACCCCCATAGCAAGGGGGGGCCAATGTGAAGATGGCGGCAGCGGGGAGGGAGCGCAGTATTAACTGCGCTCCTGGGACGGCTCAGAGGCACATGGTGCGGCACTGTGAGGGGCACCCTGGGCCAGCGCTTACCCCCTACACTGGTCCAGAAGCCTGTCGGGGTCCGTGGATCTCAGCCAGCACATTTTCTCTAACGTCCTTGAGGATGCTGGGACTCCGTAAGGACCATGGGGAATAGACGGGCTCCGCAGGAGATAGGGCACTTTAAGAAAGCTTTGGACTCTGGGTGTGCACTGGCTCCTCCCTCTATGCCCCTCCTCCAGACCTCAGTTTTACACTGTGCCCAGAGCAAGATGGGTGCACTGCAGAGAGCTCCCTGAGTTCTCTGCCTAGAAGCATTTTTGTTTGTTTTTTTTTTTCTTTCTACCTTTTACTACTTTTTCACAGGGAGCACTGCTGGCAACAGGCTCCCTGCATCGAGGGACCGAGGAGAGAGGAGCAGACCTTCTTGTCAAAGATAGGCTCTGCTTCCTCGGCTACTGGACACCATTAGCTCCAGAGGGGGTGAACGCAGGTTCTTACTGGGCGTCCACCCCCGGAGCCGCGCCGCCGTTCTCCTCACAGAGCTAGAAGTACAGAAGACAGAAGTAGTCAGGGCAGAAGCCTTCAGCTTCACTGAGGTAACGCACAGCACTGCAGCTGTGCGTCATTGCTCCCATACACCTCACATACTCCGGTCACTGTAAGGGCGCAGGGGGGGGGCTCCCTGGGCAGCAATATAAACCTCTGCATGGCAAAAAGACTATATACATGTACAGGAGGGCTCTGTACATGTATATAAAAGAGCCCCCGCCATATTTTACTAAGTTTGGGCGGGACAGAAGCCCGCCGCCGAGGGGGCGGGGCTTCTCCCTCAGCACTCACCAGCGCCATTTTCTCTCCACAGCACTGCTGAGAGGAAGCTCCCCGGACTCTCCCCTGCTTACACACGGTGAAAGGGTGCTTAAAAGAGAGGGGGGGGGCACATAATTGGCGGTTTACATATTATACAGCGCTGCTGGGGGAAAAACATTTTGTGTTAGTCTCCAGGGTTATTGCGCTGGGGTGTGTGCTGGCATACTCTCTCTCTGTCTCTCCAAAAGGCCTTGACAGGGATACTGTCTTCAGGAAAGGGGTTCCCTGTGTGTGTGTGAAGTGTGTCGGTACGCGTGTGTCGACATGTTTGACGAGGAAGGTTCGCTTAATGTGGAGGGGGAGTGCTTGAATGTCAGGTCGCCGTCGGCAACGCCGACACCGGAATGAGTGGATATGCTGAATGTCTTGAATGCAAATGTCAATCTATTGCATAAAAGATTAGACAAGGCAGAAGCTAGGGATCAGTCAGGTAGCCAGTCCATGCCTGTCCCTGGGGCGCCAGGTCCTTCGGGGTCTCAGAAGCGCACCATATCCCAGATCGATGACACAGATACCGACACAGATACTGACTAGTGTCGACTATGAAGATGCAAAATTACAGCCGAAGGTGGCTAAGGGTATACGGTACATGATTATTGCCATTAAAGAGGTTTTGCATATTACTGAGGAACCCCCTGTCCCTGACACGAGGGTACACATGTATAAAGGGAAAAAGCCTGAAGTCACTTTTCCATCCTCATTTGAATTAAGTGACTTGTGCGAAAAGGCTTGGGAATCTCCGGATAGGAGACCACAAGTTCCCAAAAGGATTCTCATGGCGTATCCTTTTCCACAAACTGATAGGATACGCTGGGAATCTTCGCCAAAAGTTGACAAGGCGCTGACACGTTTGTCCAAAAAGGTGGTACTGCCTTCTCAGGATACGGCTTCCCTCAAGGAACCTGCTGATCGCAGGCAGGAAATTACGTTAAAGCACATTTACAATCATTCCGGTACTATTGCTCGACCGGCTATGGCGTCGGCCTGGGTTTGTAGTGCGGTTGTGGCATGGGCAGATTCCTTATCTACGGAAATTGACACCTTAGATAGGGACGCCATTCAAATGACCATAGAGCATATCAGAGATGCTGCCTTGTATATGAGGGATGCTCAGAGAGACATTTGTTTATTAAGCTCCAGATATGTCTATTTCTGCTAGGCGGCTCTTGTGGACCCGACAGTGGACGGGAGATGCCGATTCAAAGCGGCATATGGAGTCCTTGCCTTACAAAGGGGTGGAGTTGTTTGGAGACGGCCTCTCGGATCTTGTCTCTACGGCTACGGCTGGTAAGTCAAATTTCTTACCTTATGTCCCCCCGCAGCATACAAAAAAGGCACCTCATTCTCAAATGCAGTCCTTTCGTTCCAATAAAAACCAGAAGGTACATGGATCATCCTTTGTCGCCAGAGGGAAAGGCAGGGGTTAAAAAGCTACACACAGCTAGTTCCCAAGAGCAGAAGTCCTCCCCTGCGTCTGCAAAGTCCACCGCATGACGCTGGGGCTTTCCGAGGGGAGGCAGATCTGGTGGGGGCTCGTCTTCGGTTTTTCAGCCACGTCTGGGTTCACTCGCAGGTGGATCCCTGGGCATTAGAGATTGTTTCTCAGGGATACAGGCTGGAATTCAAAGACTTTCCTCCTCGCCGATTTTTCAAATCGGCTCTGCCGACTTCCCCGTAAGAGAGGGAGCTAGAGTTGGCAGCAATCCAAAAATTGTATATTCAACAGGTGATTGTCACAGTTCCTCATCTCCAGCAAAGAGAGGGATATATATTACTCAACCCTGTTTGTGGTCCCGAAACCGGACGGTTCGGTCAGACCCATTTTAAACCTGAAATCTCTGAACCTGTACTTGAAGAGGTTCAAGTTCAAAATGGAATCACTCAGGGCGGTCATCGCCAGCCTGGAGGGGGGGGATTGGATGGTGTCCCTGGACATAAAGGATGCTTACCTTCATGTTCCGATATTTCCCCCGCATCAGGCGTTCCTGAGATTTGCAGTGCAGGACTGTCACTACCAATTTCAGACATTGCCGTTTGGGCTTTCCATGGCCCCGAGAATTTTCACCAAGGTAATGGCGGAAATGATGGTGCTACTGCGCAGGCAGGGGGTCACAATTATCCCATACTTGGACGATCTCCTCATAAAGGCGAGATCTCGGGAGAGGTTGCTGGACAGCGTGTCTCTGTCCATGATGACGTTGCAGATACACGGCTGGATTCTCAATATACCGAAGTCCCAGCTAGTCCCTACAACGCGTCTAACCTTTTTGGGGCTGATTCTAGACACAGACCAGAAAAAGGTTTTTCTTCCGATCGAAAAGGTTCAGGAACTCATAGCCATGGTCAGGAACCTATTAAAACCAAAAAAGGTTTCAGTGCATCATTGCACGCGGGTCCTGGGGAAGATGGTGGCTTCCTACGAGGCCATGCCTTTCGGCAGGTTCCATGCGAGGACTTTTCAATGGGACCTCTTGGACAAGTGGTCCGGGTCCCATTTACAAATGCATCAAAGGATCACCCTGTCTCCCAGGACCAGGGTATCTCTCCTGTGGTGGCTGAACAGTGCTCACCTACAAGAAGGTTGCAGGTTCGGCATTCAGGACTGGGTCCTGGTGCCCACGGACGCAAGCCTCCGAGGCTGGGGAGCAGTGACACTGGGAAGAAATTTCCAAGGTCTCTGGTCAAGCCTAGAGTCTTGTCTCCACATCTACGTCCTGGAGTTGAGGGCCATATACAACGCCCTGCGTCAAGCGGAGGAATTGCTTTGGAGAAAACCGGTTCTGATTCAGTCAGACAATGTCACGGCAGTGACTCATATAAACCGCCAAGGCGGAACAAGGAGCAGAAGCGACCAGGATTCTACGCTGGGCGGAAGGCCATGTAAGCGCGCTGTCAGCGGTGTTCATCCCGGGGGTGGACAACTGGGAGGCGGACTTCCTCAGCAGGCACGACCTGCATCCGGGAGAGTGAGGACTTCATCAAGAAGTCTTCGCACAGATCACGGATCGTTGGGGACTGCCTCAAATCGACATGATGGCATCCCATCTCAACAAAAAGCTAAAGCGGTATTGCGCCAGGTCAAGGGACCCTCAGGCGGTAGCGGTAGACACTCTGGTGACACCTTGGGTGTTCAGATCGGTCTATGTGTTTCCTCCTCTTCCTCTCATACCCAAGGTGTTGAGAATAATACGAAGAAGCAGGGTCAGAACAATACTCATTGTTCCGGATTGACCACGGAGGACTTGGTATCCGGAGCTGCAAGAGTTGCTCGCAGGGGATTCGTGGCCTCTTCCTCTAAGGCAGGACCTGCTGCGGCAGGGGCCCTGTCTGTTCCATGACTTAACGTGGTTGCGTTTGACGGCATGGCGGTTGAACGCCGGATCCTAGCGGAAAAAGGGATTCCGGAGGAAGTCATTCCTACCTTGATCAAGGCTAGGAAAGACGTGACGTTAAAACATTATCACCGTATATGGCGGAAATATGTTTCTTGGTGTGAGGCCAGGGCTGCTCCTACGGAGGAGTTCCATTTGGGCTGTCTACTTCACTTCCTTCAAACAGGAGTGACTTTGGGCATAAAATTAGGGTCCATAAAGGTCCAGATTTCGGCCTTATCCATTTTCTTTCAAAGAGAATTGGCCTCTATTCCTGAAGTACAGACCTTTGTGAAGGGAGTGCTGCATATTCAGCCTCCCTTTGTGCCTCCGGTGGTGCCTTGCGATCTTAACGTGGTGTCACGTTTCCTCAAGTCACCTTGGTTTGAACCACTCAAAACTGTGGAGTTGAAATACCTCACGTGGAAAGTGGTCATGTTGTTGGCGTTAGCTTCGGCAAGACGTGTTTCCGAATTGGCGGCTTTATCACATAAAAGCCCATACTTGGTTTTTCACGTGAATAGGGCAGAGTTGAGGACTCGCCCTCACTTTCTGCCAAAAGTGGTCTCATCTTTTCATGTGAACCAACCTATTGTCCTGCCTGTGGCTACACGGGACTTGAAGGATTCCGAGTCCCTGGATGTAGTCAGGGCTTTGAAGATTTATGTGACCAGAATGGCTAGAATCAGGAAGACTGAAGCTTTGTTCGTTCTGTATGCGGCCAACAAGGTTGGCGCTCCTGCTTCAAAGCAGACTATTGCTCGCTGGATCTGTAACACGATTCAGCAGGCGCATTCTACGACAGGATTGCCGTTACCGAAATCGGTTAAGGCCCACTCCACTAGGAAAGTGGGCTCTTCTTGGGCGGCTGCCCGAGGGGTCTCGGCATTACAGTTGTGCCGAGCAGCTACTTAGTCGGGGACAAACACCTTTGCAAAGTTCTATAAGTTTGATACCCTGGCTGAGGAGGACCTCCTGTTTGCTCAGTCGGTGCTGCAGAGTCATCCGCACTCTCCCGCCCGTTTGGGAGCTTTGGTATAATCCCCATGGTCCTTACGGAGTCCCAGCATCCTCAAGGACGTTAGAGAAAATAAGATTTTACTTACCGGTAAATCTATTTCTCGTAGTCCGTAGAGGATGCTGGGCGCCCGTCCCATGTGCAAACTTCTTCTGCAAGACTTGTATATAGTTATTGCTTACATAAGGGTTATGTTATAGTTTTTCGGTGGAACCGTGGCTATGTTGTTGTTCATACTGTTAACTGGGTAAGTTTATCACAAGTTATACGGTGTGATTGGTGTGGCTGGTATGGATCTCGCCCTTAGATTTACAAAAATCCTTCCTCGTACTGTCCATCTCCTCTGGGCACAGTTTCCCTAACTGAGGTCTGAAGGAGGGGCATAGAGGGAGGAGCCAGTGCACACCCAGAGTCCAAAGCTTTCTTAAAGTGCCCTATCTCCTGCGGAGCCCGACTATTCCCCATGGTCCTTACGGAGTCCCAGCATCATCTACGGACTACGAGAAATAGATTTACCGGTAAGTAAAATCTTATTTCTCTGACGTCCTAAGTGGATGCTGGGGACTCCGTCAGGACCATGGGGATTAGCGGCTCCGCAGGAGACAGGGCACAAAAGTAAAAGCTTTAGGATCAGGTGGTGTGCACTGGCTCCTCCCCCTATGACCCTCCTCCAAGCCTCAGTTAGATTTTTGTGCCCGGCCGAGAAGGGTGCAATCTAGGTGGCTCTCCTAAAGAACTGCTTAGAGTAAAAGTTTTGTTAGGTTTTTTATTTTCAGTGAGTCCTGCTGGCAACAGGCTCACTGCATCGAGGGACTTAGGGGAGAGAAGTGAACTCACCTGCGTGCAGGATGGATTGGCTTCTTAGGCTACTGGACACCATTAGCTCCAGAGGGAGTCGGAACACAGGTCTCACCCTGGGGTTCGTCCCGGAGCCGCGCCGCCGACCCCCTTGCAGATGCCGAAAAGTGAAGAGGTCCAGAAACCGGCGGCAGAAGACTTTTCAGTCTTCATAAGGTAGCGCACAGCACTGCAGCTGTGCGCCATTGTTGTCAGCACACTTCATAGCAGCGGTCACTGAGGGTGCAGGGCGCTGGGGGGGGCGCCCTGGGCAGCAATGATAGTACCTTATTCTGGCTAAAAATACATTACATATAGCCCCTGGGGGCTATATGGATGTATTTAACCCGTGCCAGGTCTCAGAAAAACGGGAGAAGAAGCCCGCCGAAAAGGGGGCGGGGCCTATTCTCCTCAGCACACAGCGCCATTTTCCCTCACAGAAATACTGGTGGGAAGGCTCCCAGGCTCTCCCCTGCACTGCACTACAGAAACATGGTTAAAACAGAGAGGGGGGGCACTTATTTGGCGATATGACTATATATATTAAAATGCTATAAGGGAAAAACACTTATATAAAGGTTGTCCCTGTATAATTATAGCGTTTTTGGTGTGTGCTGGCAAACTCTCCCTCTGTCTCCCCAAAGGGCTAGTGGGGTCCTGTCCTCTATCAGAGCATTCCCTGTGTGTGTGCTGTGTGTCGGTACGTGTGTGTCGACATGTATGAGGACGATGTTGGTGAGGAGGCGGAGCAATTGCCTGTAATGGTGATGTCACTCTCTAGGGAGTCGACACCGGAATGGATGGCTTATTCAAGGAATTACGTGATAATGTCAACAGAGACGGCCGGCAAAAAAATAGTACCTGTCCAGGCGTCTCAAACACCGTCAGGGGCTTTAAAACGCCCATTTACCTCAGTCGGTCGACACAGACACGGACACTGATTTCAGTGTCGACGGTGAAGAAACAAACGTATTTTCCTTTAGGGCCACACGTTACTTGTTAAGGGCAATGAAGGAGGTGTTACATATTTCTGATACTACAAGTACCACAAAAAAGGGTATTATGTGGGGTGTGAAAAAACTACCTGTAGTTTTTCCTGAATCAGATAAATTAAATGAAGTGTGTGATGATGCATGGGTTTCCCCCGATAGAAAATTATTGGCGGTATACCCTTTCCCGCCAGAAGTTAGGGCGCGTTGGGAAACACCCCTTAGGGTGGATAAGGCGCTCACACGCTTATCAAAACAAGTGGCGGTACCGTCTCCGGATAGGGCCGTCCTCAAGGAGCCAACTGATAGGAGGCTGGAAAATATCCTAAGAAGTATATACACACATACTGGTGTTATACTGCGACCAGCGATCGCCTCAGCCTGGATGTGCAGAGCTGGGGTGGCTTGGTCGGATTCCCTGACTAAAAATATTGATACCCTTGACAGGGACAGTATTTTATTGACTATAGAGCATTTAAAGGATGCATTTCTATATATACGAGATGCACAGAGGGATATTTGCACTCTGGCATCAAGAGTAAGTGCGATGTCCATATCTGCCAGAAGATGTTTATGGACACGACAGTGGTCAGGTGATGCAGATTCCAAACGGCACAAAGAAGTATTGCCGTATAAAGGGGAGGAGTTATTTGGGGTCGGTCCATCGGACCTGGTGGCCACGGCAACTGCTGGAAAATCCACCGTTTTTACCCTAAGTCACATCTCTGCAGAAAAAGACACCGTCTTTTCAGCCTCAGTCCTTTCGTCCCCATAAGAGTCATATCTGCCCAGGGATAGAGGAAAGGGAAGAAGACTGCAGCAGGCAGCCCATTCCCAGGAACAGAAGCCTCCACCGCTTCTGCCAAGTTTCTCAGCATGACGCTGGGGCCGTACAGGACCCCTGGATCCTACAAGTAGGATCCCAGGGGTACAGATTGGAAAGTCGAGACGTTTCCCCCTCGCAGGTTCCTGAAGTCTGCTTTACCAACGTCTCCCTCCGACAGGGAGGCAGTATTGGAAACAATTCACAAGCTGTATTCCCAGCAGGTGATAATCAAAGTACCCCTCCTACAACAAGGAAAGGGGTATTATTCCACACTATGTTGTGGTACTGAAGCCAGAAGGCTCGGTGAGACCTATTCTAAATCTGAAATATTTGAACACTTACAAAGGTTCAAATCAAGATGGAGTCACTCAGAGCAGTGATAGCGAACCAGGAAGAAGGGGACTATAGGGTGTCCCGGGACATCAGGGATACTTACCTCCATGTCCCAATTTGCCCTTCTCACCAAGGGTACCTCAGGTTCGTGGTACAGAACTGTCACTATCAGTTTCAGACGCTGCCGTTTGGATTGTCCACGGCACCCCGGGTCTTTACCAAGGTAATGGCCGAAATGATGATTCTTCTTCAAAGAAAATGGACGACCTCCTGATAAGAGCAAGGTCCAGAGAACAGTTGGAGGTCGGAGTAGCACTATCTCAAGTAGTTCTACGACAGCACGGGTAGATTCTAAATATTCCAAAACCGCAGTTGTTTCCGACGACACATCGGCTGTTCCTAGGGATGATTCTGGACACAGTCCAGAAAAGGGTGTTTCTCCCGGAGAAGAAAGCCAGGGAGTTATCCGAGCTAGTCAGGAACCTCCTAAAACCAGGAAAAGTGTCAGTGCATCATTGCACAAGGGTCCTGGGAAAAATGGTGGCTTCTTACGAAGCGATTCCATTCGGCAGTTTTCACGCAAGAACTTTTCAGTGGGATCTGCTGGAAAAATGGTCCGGATCGCATCTTCAGATGCATCAGCGGATAACCCTGTCTCCAAGGACAAGGGTGTTTCTTCTGCGGTGGCTGCAAAGTACTCATCTACTAATGGGCCGCAGATTCGGCATTCAGGAAGGGTCCTGGTGACCAGGGATGCCAGCCTGAGAGGCTGGGGAGCAGTCACACAGGGAAAAAATTTCCAGGGAGTGTGATCAAGTCTGGAGAATTCTCTCCACATAAATATACTGGAGCTAAGGGCAAGTTACAATGCTCTAAGCTTAGCAAGACCTCTGCTTCAAGGTCAGCCGGTATTGATCCAGTGGGACAACATCACGGCAGTCGCCCACGTAAACAGACAGGGCGGCACAAGAAGCAGAAGGGCAATAGCAGAAACTGCAAGGATTCTTCGCTGGGCGGAAAATCAGGTGATAGCACTGTCAGCAGTGTTCATTCCGACGCCCGGGAGAGTGGGGATTTCATCGGGAAGTCTTCCACATGATTGTGAACCATTGGGAAAGACCAAAGGTGGACATGATGGCGTCCCGCCTGAACAAAAAACTGGACGGGTATTGCGCCAGGTCAAGAGACCCTCAGGCAATAGCTGTGGACGCTCTGGTAACACCGTGGGTGTACCAGTCAGTGTATGTGTTCCCTCCTCTGCTTCTCATACCCAAGGTACTGAGAATTATAAGACGTAGAGGAGTAAGAACTATACTCGTGGCTCCGGATTGGCCAAGAAGGACTTGGTACCTGGAACTTCAAGAGATGCTCACAGAGGACTCATGGCCTCTGCCGCTAAGAAGGGACTTGCTTCAGCAAGTACCATGTCTGTTCCAAGACTTACCGCGGCTGCGTTTGACGGCATGGCGGTTGAACGCCGGATCCTAAGGGAAAAAGGCATTCCGGAAGAGGTCATTCCTACCCTGGTCAAAGCCAGGAAGGAGGTGACCGCACAACATTATCACCACATGTGGCGAAAATATGTTGCGTGGTGTGAGGCCAGGAAGGCCCCACGAAGAAATTTCAACTCTGTCGATTCCTGCATTTCCTGCAAACAGGAGTGTCTATGGGCCTCAAATTGGGGTCCATTAAGGTTCAAATTTCGGCCCTGTCGATTTTCTTCCAGAAAGAATTGGCTTCAGTTCCTGAAGTCCAGAAGTTTGTCAAGGGAGTACTGCATATACAACCCCCTTTTGTGCCTCCAGTGGCACTGTGGGATCTCAACGTAGTTCTGGGATTCCTCAAATCACATTGGTTTAAACCACTCAAATCTGTGGATTTGAAATATCTCACATGGAAAGTGACCATGCTGTTGGCCCTGGCCTCGGCCAGGCGAGTGTCAGAATTGGCGACTTTGTCTCACAAAAGCCCATATCTGATTGTCCATTCGGACAGGGCAGAGCTGCGGACTCGTCCCCAGTTTCTCCCTAAGGTGGTGTCAGTGTTTCACCTGAACCAGCTTATTGTGGTACCTGCGGCTACTAGGGACTTGGAGGACTCCAAGTTGCTAGATGTTGTCAGGGCCCTGAAAATATAGGTTTCCAGGACGGCTGGAGTCAGGAAAACTGACTTGCTGTTATCCTGTATGCACCCAATAAACTGGGTGCTCTTGATTCTAAGCAGACGTTTGCTAGTTGGATGTGTAGTACAATTCAGCTTGCACATGCTGTGGCAGGCCTGCCACAGCCAAAATATGTAAATGCCCATTCCACAAGGAAGGTGGGCTCATCTTGGGCGGCTGCCCGAGGGGTCTCGGCTTTACAACCTTGCCGAGCAGCTACTTGGTCAGGGGCACACCCTGACTGAGGAGGACCGGGAGTTCTCTCATTCGGTGCTGCAGAGTCATCCGCACTCTCTCGCCCGTTTGGGAGCTTTGGTATAATCCCCATGGTCCTGACGGAGTCCCCAGCATCCACTTAGGACGTCAGAGAAAATAAGAATTTACTTACCGATAATTCTATTTCTCGTAGTCCGTAGTGGATGCTGGGCGCCCATCCCAAGTGCGGATTGTCTGCAATACTTGTACATAGTTATTGTAACAAAAATCGGGTTATTATTGTTGTGAGCCATCTTTTCAGAGGCTCCGCTGTTATCATGCTGTTAACTGGGTTCAGATCACAGGTTGTACAGTGTGATTGGTGTGGCTGGTGTGAGTCTTACCCGGGATTCAAAATCCTTCCTTATTGTGTACGCTCGTCCGGGCACAGTATCCTAACTGAGGCTTGGAGGAGGGTCATAGGGGGAGGAGCCAGTGCACACCACCTGATCCTAAAGCTTTTACTTTTGTGCCCTGTCTCCTGCGGAGCCGCTAATCCCCATGGTCCTGACGGAGTCCCCAGCATCCACTACGGACTACGAGAAATAGAATTATCGGTAAGTAAATTCTTATTTTTCCTCAGGCCAGTATAATCCATGAAGAGCAGCAAGACAGCTCTATTAAGGGGGCGGATCTTCTCCTCAGAGTGGACCCAGCAGCGTTCCAGCTCCATTTTCCTGCCTGCACAGCGCTGAGAGGAAGAACAGGTCCCTCCACAGCAACTTCAGCTATCTGTACACGGTACCAGGGGGTTGTAGAAGGGAGGGAAGGCTGTAATACGACTGTTTATCCTATTGAGGTGCACAGTCAGCTCTGACAAGGGGTCTCCCTTTGCTAAAAGCGCTGTGTGTGGGTTGGCTCCAATCTTTGTGTCTCTCTTGCCATTCTTGGGGGGGGGGGGGGGGAACTCTGTCTGCCCTCACCTGTGTGTGTGGTGTTTGGTGGTCTCCTTTAGCTATGTCCAGGGACACTGTGTCATATGCTGCAGAGGATTTATCTTCCCAGGATGATCCCATTCCATGTAATCAGGATAGCACTGGTTTAGCACAGATACCAGCAAGGGAACCTGAGTGGTTTTCCTCTATCAAATCTTGGATTTCTCAGATGTCTGCAGGGTTGCAAGTAATGAATCTGCAACCCAGATATTACAGAGCTCTATGGCAGTATGGCCGGTTTCTGGTACTTCAGGATGCCCTGCTTTATACCCCCACAAACGTGCGCTTGTGCATGTCACACAAGATGACACGGATACCGATTCTGACACCACAGACGGTGATGGGGATGTGTTGCGGGGGTCCACATCTCTTGCAAAGGGGGTGCAATTGTTGATAGAGGCTATCAGGGATGTGTTGAATGTTAATGATACCACACCTGAGCAGGTGGAGGAGGCTTTTTTCACTGAAAATAACCCTGAGAAAAAATTCCAGATCTCTAAACGGGTACAGGCGGCGTTTCCTTTCCCTGAGGAGGATAGAAAAAAATGGGAAAACCCGCTTATTGTTGACGCATCTGTGTACAGACTCTCAAAGAAGGTGGTTTTACCTGTTCCAGGATCTACTTAAAGCCTTAAAGGCCTTTAAAGGAGCCGGCTGATAGAAAAATTTATAACACACTTAAATCAATGTACACTTCTTCAGGGGCCATATTACGTCCCACTATTGCTACTGCATGGATTGCAAAGGCAATAGTAAAGTGGTCGGCTACCTTACTTGAGGATTTGGATACGATGGTTAGGGATGACGTTGCTTTATATTTACGCAACATACATGATTCAGCAGGTTTTATGGTAGAATCCATGAAAGACCTGGGTTCCATTGCTGCGGTAATATCTTCCATGTCTGTTTCAGCTCGTCTGGGACTGTGGCTGCGCCAGTGGTCGGCCGACGCGGAATCCAGGAAAAGTGTGGAGTCCCTACCCTATACTGGTCAGGCTCTTTTTGGGGAAGCTCTAGACGCTTGGATATCCACGGCTACAGCTGGTAAGTCTCAGTTTCTTCCCTCAGCAGCACCTGCTCCGAAGAAATCCTTCTCTTTAGCTGCATCCTAGTCCTTTTGGCCTAACAAGCCTAGAAAGGCCAGAACATCCATTACTTTCTTTAGGGGAGGTCAGGTTAAGTCCAAGAAACCTGCCGCTGCAGGTTCCCAGGAACAAAAGCCTGCTTCAGGTACGCCAAAGTCCTCTGCATGACGGTGGACCGCGCGGCCTGGAGGTGGGGCCAGTGGGAGCGAAACTCAGACACTTTAGTCATGTCTGGATCTCGTCCGGCCTGGATCCCTGGTGCTAGATATTGTATCCCAGGGTACAGGCTGGAATTTCAAAGTCTCCCTCCTCATCGCTTTTTCAAATCAGGCTTACCAACTATGTTGACGGACAGCACTGTCCTACAAGACGCTGTCCAAAAACTGGTGGAGGGACTGGTCATTGTGCCAGTACCACCTCACATGCAGAACAAAGGTTACTATTCGAACCTTTTTATGGTACCGAAATCGGATGGTTTGGTCAGGCCCATTCTGAACCTAAAATCATTGAACCCCTTTTTAAAGGAGTTCAAGTTCAAGATGGAGTCTCTCAGGGCGGTGATATCAGGTCTGGAAGAGGGGAAATTCCTGGTATCACTGGATATCAAGGATGCGTACCTCCACATTCCAATCTGGCTGCCGCATCAGGCTTATCTCCGTTTTGCATTGCTGGACTGTCATTTCCAGTTCCAGGCCCTGCCATTCCTCTCCACAGCACCGAGGATGTTTACCAAGGTGATGGCAGAAATTATGATTCTCCTCCGCAAACAGGGTGTGAACATCATTCCATATCTGGACGATCTGCTGATAAAGGCATCGTCCCAGGAGAAGCTGCTGCAGTCCGTTGTTCTCACAACACGACTTCTCGAGAGTCATGGTTGGATTCTGAGCCTTCCGACGTCATATTTGGAACCAACCCAGAGGTTGTCATTTCTGGGAATGATCCTGGATACGGAAGTGCAGAAGGTGTTTCTTCCGCAGGAAAAGGCGTTGATGCAAGCTATGGTCCGGGATGTCTTGAAGCCAGCCCGGGTGTCGGTTCATCAATGCATTCGCCTGATGGGAAAGATGGTGGCCTCTTGCGATGCTCTCCAGTACGGGAGGTTCCACGCTTGAACCTTCCAACTGGATCTCCTGGACAAGTGGTCGGGATCTCATCTCCACATGCAGCAGAGAATTTGTCTGTCGCCAAAGGCCAAGATTTCACTCCTCAGGTGGCTCCAATTGCCTCACCTTCTGGAGGGCCGCAGGTTCGGGATTCAGGACAGGGTCCTTCTAACCACGGATGCGAGCCTTCGGGGCTGGGGAGCAGTCACTCAGGGAATAACCTTCCGAGGATGGTGGTCAAGCCTGGAAACCGGCCTGCCCATCCACGTCCTGGAACTAAGAGCCGTCTACAACGGTCTTCTTCAGGCGGCCCCTCTTCTAAGAAATCGGGCCATTCAAGTGCAGTCGGACAACGTAACAACAGTGTTTTTCATAAACCGACAAGGCGGAACGAAGAGCAGAGCGGCAGTGTCAGAGGTGACAAGAATACTCCTCTGGACAGAAAAGCATGCGTTAGCGCTGTCAGCCATCTTCATTCTGGGAGTAGACAACTGGGAAGCAGACTTCCTCAGCAGATATGATCTCCATCCAGGGGAGAGGGGTCTCCATCCGGCGGTGTTCAAGGAAATAACAGATCTTTGGGGATTACCCCAAATAGACATGATGGCCTCTCGTCTCAACAAGAAGCTTCGGCGTTATTGTTCCAGGTCAAGGGACCCACAGGCAGTGGCTGTGGATGCCCTGGTGTCTCCGTGGGTGTTCCAGTCAGTGTATGTGTTTCCACCACTCCCACTCATCCCAAGAATCATAGAGCTCATAAGGAGAACAAGGGTTCAAGCGATCCTCATTGCCCCAGACTGGCCAAGTAGGGCTTGGTACACTGACCTTCTGAATCTACTGCAAGAAGAGCCGAGGCCTCTTCCTCTTCGGGAGGACCTGCTGCTGCAGGGGCCGTTCGCCTTTCAAGACTTAACTCGGCTATGTTTGATGGCATGGAAGTTGACCGCCTGATTCTTGCTCGGAAGGGCATTCCGAAGAAGGTTATTCCTACCCTCATACAGGCTAGGAAAGGGGTAACGTCTAAACATTACCATCGTATTTGGAAGAAATATGTCTCTTGGTGCGAGTCCAAGAAGTTTCCTACGGTGGAGTTTCAACTGGGATGTTTCCTCCTCTTCCTGCAAGCAGGAGTGGATATGGGCCTGAGGTTGGGATCTGTGAAAGTCCAGATTTCGGCCCTATCCATTTTCTTTCAGAAACAATTGGCTGCCTTCCCTGAGGTTCAGACCTTTTTGAAGGGAGTTCTGCGTATCTAACCTCCCTTTGTACCGCCTACGGCGCCTTGGGACCTTTAACGTGGTGTTGCAGTTCCTCCAGTCGGATTGGTTTGAACCTCTACAGGAGGTAGAGGTCAAATTTCTTACATGGAAGGCGGTCACGTTGTTGGCCTTAGCTTCTGCTAGACGTGTGTCCCAGTTGGGGGCTTTATCCTGTAAAAGCCCTTACTTGATCTACCACGAAGATAGAGCTGAGCTCCGGACACGTCAGCAGTTTCTTCCGAAGGTTGTGTCGGCATTTCATATCAACCAACCTATTGTGGTGCCAGTGGCTACTAACTCCTCAATTACATCAAAGTCCTTGGACGTCGTAAGGGCTCTGAAGATATATGTGAAGTGAACTTTTCGTCACAAAAAGTCGGACTCTGTTTGTCCTATATGATCCCAAGTAAATTGGGTGTCCTGCTTCTAAGCAGACGATCTCTCGCTGGATCAGGTTCACTATCCAGCACGCTTGTTCTAGGGCAGTCGTGTCCAAAATCTGTTAAGGCTCTACTCGTAAGGTGGGGTCTTCCTGAGCGGCTGCCCGGGGTGTCTCGGCAGTACAACTTTGCCGAGCGGCAACTTGGTCTGGGTCGAACACGTTTGCAAAGTTTTACAAGTTTGATACTTTGACTGAACTTCAGATCATCAGAGGCCAATCAGTTCTGCAGGAGCCTCCACGCTCTCCCTCCCATTCTGGGAGCTTTGGTAGATCTCAATGGTACCAATGTGGACCCCAGCATCCTCTAGGACGTGAAAGAAAATAGGATTTTGGTTACCTACCGGTAAATCCTTTTTTGTCGTAGTCCGTAGAGGATTCTGGGCGCCCACCCAGCACTTCGTTTTCCTGCAAAATGTTAATTGGTTCAGTTCAACTTCGTTTTAGTTGAATTCTGCATTGTTACTTGGTAAGTAATGTTTCAGCGTTTGCTGAATGTTCAAGCTACGTTGGCTTGTCGTGCCTTGTATGTGTGAGCTGGTATGAATCTCAACACTATCTGTGTATAATTCTTCTCGAAGTTGTCCGTCTCCTCGGGCACAGTTTCTAGACTGAGTCTGGTGGGAGGGGCAAAGAGGGAGGAGCCATCCCACACTCTCAAACTCTTAAAGTGCCAATGGCTCCTGGTGGACCCCATGGTACTAATGTGGACCCCAGCATTCTCTACGGACTACGAGAAAAGGATTTACCGGTAGGTAACCAAAATCCTATTTTCCACATGTTGCCATTTTGTCCCTTCCTTTCTTTGTTCTGTATACCCATAATTTGTTTTATTTTCAATAAAAAACTATTGATGATAAAAACTAAAAAAAAAAAAATAAAAATAAAAAGCAAACAGAAGAAGTTGTTCACTTCCTGCTATCCTTCGCTGATCTGGCTGGTTCCACGTTCTCTGCTCCTCCAGTGGCTCCTGCTCCCCTGACCGGCTTCCAGATAAGCATTGGGGGCTGACTTCCACAACACCGCATACACGGAGCATTTAAACATCTTCAGAATATATAAATCTGTGGGAGATTTTTGTACTGCTTTTTGTTGTTTTAAAATAGACCCCTATATGTCTTATTACTGCCAGTCAGTATTGCCAGGGAGATGAACATTTCTTAGCTGCCCTGACTACATTTGGTGTTTGTATGTTTTGTTTTTTTAAATTAGGCAGTTCAATTTTTCGTGTTGATAGAATGTGGGGTTTTTTTTTGTTTTTGTTTTTTAAGATTGAAATATAATTTGTCACAAAACGTAAATTTGGTTAATGTTAACCACACAGACTGATGAAATAGTTTTATTTGATCAGATGTTAGATTAACATACTTATCATGCGGACAGTAAGAAATAATGTGCACAAATTTGCAGTCTCAGCAGTGGTGGTAGGAAGTTTGAGTATGGGCCAGGAAATAAGTAACAGCACCATAATGAGATGAGCCCATATACAGTAAGTCCTCTAAAGATTCTGGGGGTTAATCAGTATGGATTGCAGAGTCTGCTAAAAAGCAGAATCTGTAGTCCGTTCTTATGCATGCTGAGGGCTGCCGATCGCAGGGCAAGGTGCCCAGCATGCAGAATGGCCTGCCCAGCGGCTGCGACTGCAATTTAATTGCGGTCGCAGCAACTGTGGACAACCCATTGCAGCTAGGCTGCGTATACAGGAGGTCTGCCGCCATTTTTTTAGATCGGAGTGGCTACGTGACGTCGACCCTCCCCCGTTTTCCCCACGCCGCCCCCGCACCACTCCATTGCTTGTCCTGTGAATCAGGTGCAGGCGTTTGAGCCTAATGCGTCCCGAATGCATTTGGTGGCCGCTGCTGGGCGTATTGCTTAGTGATGCAGCCTGAATAACCCGGTGTGCTTAAACAAAAAAAAGTGATTAGACCATGAGGTTAAAAAAAGTACTAATTCTGGTTTGCAGTCTAATTGTTTTTTTTACATTTTTTCCAGAAGACCTGGGAAATATAGGCAAGACAGTGCAAAATTTCAGACAAATGCAGTGATGGAGGTATCTAGATTATGCCTGAAGTCTCCACATCTTTACTGCTCTATAAGATTCTGGTCTGATAGCACTAAAAGCAAAGACATTTGGTCTTCCACCACAATTTGTAGCACACAAACTAATCACTCGCTAAGGCGGGGATCCCCTCACCTTTTTGAAGATATATACTGTTAAGCGGGTAACTGATGCCTACAAAGTTATACATTTGTATTTATATTACTGCTTTCTGCTTTAGATTACTGAAGACACTGGAAGTAGATGAAACAAATGAAGAATGCTCAATGTCCAGCAACCAATACCCAAAGGAGATGGTGCGAAAACGCCAGAACTCGGCCCACAGCTCCAGGAGTAGTGACTCCTCACGATCTTCAAGAAAGAGCTTCAAGTTGGATGCCCGATTAGAGGAGGATGTGACCAAGTCAATTAGGGACAAAAATGGTAGATTCGTCAACCCTTGGCCCACATGGAAAAAACCTGGCTATCGGGAAATTATGAAATGGGTGATCACTGAGAAAAATAATAGCAGTGTTCCTAGCTCAAAAGAGGTATTTTACTTACAGTTCTTAACCACTTAACTATGTTTTCCCTTCAAAACCGTTCATAAAATATATATATTTTCTGCAGCGGGGTACACTGGTATTCCACAGGGAATAACATTGGGGTGTAGAGTTGGTTCTTGATCCGAGGAACCAACAGGCTAAAGCTTTGACTGTTCCCAGGATGCATTGCACCGCCTCCTCTATAACCCCGACTCCAGGCACTGGAGCTCAGTTTGTAAGTTGGTGCCTGCAGAGCAGGCAGCCAACAGGTGGGGCTGCGCTAGGCAGCCCTGAAAAGAGCTTTATTTAGAAGACTTCAAGGGCCGCAGCACTTTTATGTCAGTCTGACAGTCTGTGCTGCGGCTCTATCACCTCCCCAGCAGCACTGCATACTCCCGCAGCCTGGTTCCGGGTACTTGCGGCGGTGGCGCACGGACTTAAGGCACACACCGCTGACGCTCTCCTGGATCGCGTGGCTGCACATCAGGGAGGAGGTAAGAGGGTCCCCAAGGTGGTACCCACCGCTTAATCGCGATCCGGACGCGGTCCCAGGAGACGGATCGCGCCGCTGGGAGTGGACTCTGTACTGCACAGGGACCCCACTATATCCACCAGGGCAAGGGAGCACAGGTTGAATTTACTAAAATCCGTTTGTTATAGGCTCCACAGTACCCGGTGGTGAGGACCAGCAGAGGGGATAAGGCGCTGACCTGTAGCCCCTCCCCCAGCTCCGGGTGCCATCTACTGCTGGTGTTCCCGCCCTGGAGCTGCATTTCACTCTCCCTCACTCCCTGACTGAGATTTTGGCGCCATCTTCACTACTAGCTGGGCTGATCTCCGGGACTGCAGGACTCTGTCTCCTCTGTAAAGCCGCCTGTCTCATCAGCGCTGTGTATTTACAGGCACTTAAGTGCCCTGGGCAGCAAAATACCTAAATAAATTGGCTAAAAGGGGGCATAAGATGCCCAGGCACAGCCCTACCCCCGCCAGTATAAATATTATGTAAAATCTCTGAGGTAAAAATGCGCCATTGCGGGGGCGGAGCTTCTTCCTCAGGCAGCCAGCACACTGCTCAGCGCCATTTTCTCTCATCAGGCTGCAGAGACATCGCTGGTCCTCCTCCACTTCTGACTACAAGTATCAGGGTGCAAAACAGGGGGGGGGGGGGGCACAAGCGAATTTGGTGCTTTACAAGTGTGTTTACTGTGTAAAACAGCGCTGCATGTCAGTGGGCATTTTGTGTTCACAGGCATTAGATACTGGCGCTGGGGTTGTGAACTGGCTGCTCCTAAACTGTGTCCTTCTGACAGATTTTACTGTGGGTCTGTCCCCTATAAGTCCCAGTGTGTCTGTGTGTGTGTGTTGTGCACGTGTGTAAGACATGTATGAGGCAGGGAGTTCTTCCCCGGAGGAAGCCATTTTAGGGACACAGTCTTGTAATGTGGTGGCGCTGCCGACACTCCAAGAGCCTGCATGGGTGAAAGAAATACGTGATAGTATGCATCATATCAGTAGGAGATTAGATAAGTCTGAATCTCATGCAGATTGCTGGAGAAAATCTGTGGAAGATGTGATATTTCAGGGTTCTGTTCTTCCATCCACAGGCGACCCCTCTGGGTTACATAAGAGACCGTTTGCAAATATTGTGAATACTGATACCGACATGGACACTGATTCCTGTGTCGACGATAGTGACTCCAGGGAAATAGATCATAAATTGGCAAAAAATATACAATATATGATTGTGGCTATAATGGAGGTTCTGGAAGTCACGGAAGCCACTCCTGTACCTCAGGAGAAGGCCTATTTCTATAAAGAAAAGAAATCTAAGGTCACTTTTTCCCTCCTTCCCACGAGCTGAATACTGTCTTTGAAGGGGTGTGGCTGAATCCCGAAAATAAATTTCGTATTCCCAAGAGGATTCAGATAGCTTATCCTTTCCCTGTGGAGGACAGAAAAAAAAATGGGAGTCACCCCCTGTGTTAGACAGTGCACTGTCCAGGTTGACAAAGAAGGTAATTCTCCCTGCACCTGGCACGGCTTCACTAAAGGAGCCGGCAGACCGTAAAATGGAGACTACATTGAAATCCATTTATGTTGCCAATGGTACGCTACTCAGGCCCACAATTGCTTGCGCGTGGGTGAGTCGCGCTATTGAAAAATGGTCAGAAAGCCTGTCATCGGAAATTGACACGATAGATAAAGATGAGATACTACTTAAGTTAAGGAATATAAAAGATGCTGCTGCATACATGCTAGAGATGATGAAAGATATTGGACTCTTGGGTTCAACGGCCGCTACCATTGCAGTATCGGCTCGGCGGGCGTTGTGGATTCGCCAGTGGAATGCGTATGCAGATTCCAAGCGGAATATGGAGGCTCTCCCATATAAAGGTGAGGCCTTATTTGGTGATGGACTAGATGCGTTAGTCTCGGTGGCTACCGCAGGTAAGTCGACTTTATTGCCTTCTGCTCCTGCACCGGCAAAAAAGACATATCACTCTCTCACATGCAGTCCTTTCGGCCCAATAAATACAAAAAGGCAAAAGGTTCCCCCTTCTTTGCAGGTAGGGGAAGAGGAAAGGGTAAGAAGTCCACAGCGGCTTCAGGATCCCAGGAGCAGAAGTCAACCCCTAATCCTGACAAATCTGCAGCATGACGCTGGGGCTCCCTTGCGGGAGACCGCTCGGGTGGGGGCACCTCTCAAACTGTTCAGCCAAGGTTGGATTCAGTCTGCCCTGGACTCCTGGGTTTTACAGATAGTATCCCAGGGGTACAAGCTGGAGTTTCAAGACGTTCCCCCATGCCGATTTTTCAAATCGACCTTGCCAGCTTCTCCTCCAGAACGAGAGGCAGTAACAGCGGCAATTCAAAAATTATGTCGGGATCAGGTCGTAGTCCTGGTACCTTTGTCACAACAAGGGGAGGGGTTTTATTCAAGCCTCTTTGTAGTTCCGAAGCCGGACGGCTCGGTCAGACTGATCCTAAACCTAAAAAATCTGAATCTCTACTTGAAACGGTTTAAGTTCAAGATGGAATCACTCAGGGCAGTGATTTCCAGTCTGGAGAAGGGGGATTACATGTAGTAGACATAAAGGATGCTTACCTGCATGTTCCCATTTATCCTCTTCACCAGGCTTATCTGAGATTCGCGGTTCAGGATTGCCATTACCAGTTCCAGACGTTGCCTTTCGGTCTATCCACTGCGCCGAGGGTATTCACCAAGGTGATGGCGGAGATGATGGTCCTCCTTCGTCAAAAAGGAGTCAATATAATTCCTTATCTGGACGATCTCCTGATAAAGGCGAGATCCAGGGAGCAGTTGCTACAGAACATCACACTCTCCCTGTCCATACTCCTCCAACAACACGGTTGGATCATAAATTTTCCAAAGTCACGTGATGATTCTGGACACAGAAGTTCAGAGAGTATTTCTTCCGGTGGAAAAGGCTCTGGAAATCCAGAAAATGGTAAAACAGTTATTGAAACCATCAAGTGTGTCGATCCATCAGTGCATTCGGTTGTTGGGAAAAATGGTGGCGGCCTACGAGGCCATACAGTTTGGCAGGTTCCATGCCAGAGTATTCCCGTTGGACCTGTTGGACAAGTGGTCGGGATCCCACCTACACATGCACCGGAAGATAGTCCTGTCGTCAAAAGCCAGGATTTCGCTCCTGTGGTGGCTACACAGTTCACACCTACTAGAGGGACGCAGGTTCGGGATTCAGGACTGGGTCCTGGTAACCACGGACGCAAGTCTCAGAGGCTCGGGAGCTGTCACTCGGGGAAAGCTTCCAAGGAAAATGGTCAAGTCAGGAAGCCTGCCTTCACATAAACGTGCTGGAATTGAGAGCCATTTACAACGGCCTTCAACAAGCGGTACATCTTCTTCTTCAAGATCATCCCATGCAGATCCAATCGGACAGTGTAACAGCAGTCGCGTACATAAACAGGCAGGGCGGAACGAAAAGCAGAGCGGCAATGGCAGAAGTGACGAAGATCCTCCTCTGGGCAGAAAGACATGTAAAGGCTTTGTCGGCAATTTTCATTCCGGTAGAGTAGAGTAGTAGAGTAGACAACTGGGAAGCAGACTTCCTCAGCAGACATGATCTCCATCCAGGAGAGTGGGGCCTCCACCAAGAAGTCTTCGCTGAGGTGACAAATCTTTGGGGAGTTCCTCAAGTAGACATGATGGCATCTCGTCTCAACAAGAAGCTTCAGAAATATTCTTCCAGGTCGAGAGACCCTCAAGCAATAGCAGTGGATTCTCTAGTGACCCAGTGGGTATTCCGGTCAGTGTATGTCTTCCCTCCACTTCCGCTGTTCCCAAAAGTTCTCAGGATCATAAGAAGAACGAGGGTTCGAGCAATCTTCATTGCCCCAGACTGGCCAAGGAGGGCTTGGTACCCAGATCTTCAGGAGTTGCTCATAGAAGATCCTCTGCCTCTTCCCCTTCGCGAGGACCTGCTGCAGCAGGGGCCGTGCGTGTATCAAGACTTACCGCGGCTACGTTTGACGGCATAGCTGTTGAGCGCCGGATCCTAGCCCGAAAGGGTATTCCAAAGGAAGTCATTCCCACACTTATTCAGGCCAGGAAAGGAGTAACGTCAAAACATTACCACCATATTTGGAGAAAATATGTGTCTTGGTGTGAGTCCAAGAAGGCTCCTACGGAAGAGTTTGAGTTGGGACGTTTTCTCCATTTTCTGCAGGCTGGTGTGGAGGCGGGCCTTCGATTGGGGTCAATTAAGGTCCAGATTTCGGCCTTGTCAATTTTCTTCCAAAAACAATTGGCCGCTCTTCCAGAGGTTCAGACCTTCGTGAAAGGGGTTCTGCACATCCAGCCTCCATTTGTGCCTCCAGTGGCACCATGGGACCTTAATGTGGTGTCGCAGTTCCTTCAATCGGATTGGTTTGAGCCTCTACAAGAGATAGAGTTGAAGTTTCTCACTTGGAAAGTGGTGATGCTTTTGGCATTGACATCTGCAAGGCGGGTGTCTGAATTGGGGGCCCTGTCTCACAAGAGCCCTTACCTGGTCTTCTATGAAGATAGGGCAGAGTTGAGAACTCGCCAACATTTTCTTCCAAAGGTGGTTTCATCTTTCCACATAAACCAACCTATTGTGGTGCCAGTAGTTACTGACACGTTCACTGAGTCAAAGTCTCTAGATGTAGTTAGAGCTTTGAAGATTTATGTCACTAGAACAGCTAGGATACGGAAAACAGAGGCTCTGTTTGTCCTGTATGCTCCCAACAGGATTGGGTGTCCTGCTTCCAAGCAGACTATTGCGGGCTGGATCAAAGGTACGATTCAGCATGCACATTCTACGGCTGGATTGCCGTTACCTATGTCGGTGAAGGTCCATTCTACTAGGAAGGTGGGCTCATCCTGGGCGGCTGCCCGGGGGGGGTCTCTGCATTACAACTTTGCCGAGCAGCTACTTGGTCAGGGTCAAACACATTTGCTAAGTTCTACAAGTTTGACACCTTGGCCGATAAAGACCTCAAGTTCGGTCAATCGGTGCTGCAGGGTCATCCGCACTCTCCCGCCCGTACTGGAGCTTTGGTATAAACCCCATGGTCATGAAGTGGACCCCAGCATCCTCTAGGATGTATGAGAAAATAGAATTTTGATACCTACCGGTAAATCCTTTTCTCCTAGTCCGTAGAGGATGCTGGGCGCCCGTCCCAGTGCGTACTTTACCTACAGTTTTTTGTTCATTAGAATTACACGTGTTGTGTTATATTGGTTTCAGCATGTTGCTCTAATTGGTTCATGCCTGTTGGTGTGTGTTATGTTGAATGCCATGTTGTTCGGCATGGTTGAGGTGTGAGCTGGTATGTATCTCACCACTAGTATTAAAGTAAATCCTTTCCTCGAAATGTCCGTCTCCCTGGGCACAGTTCTTATAACTGAGGTCTGGAGGAGGGGCATAGAGGGAGGAGCCAGTTCACACCCATTGAAAAGTCTTAAGAGTGCCCATGGCTCCTGCAGAACCGTCTATACCCCATGGTCATGAAGTGGACCCCAGCATCCTCTACGGACTAGGAGAAAAGGATTTACCAGTAGGTATCAAAATCCTATTTTTGGTATTTTTTACTGTGTGTTTCAGTCACTTCATTTCGCTGAAATCCTCTGTTTTGTATCCTGTGTTTACTGTCACATAACATAGGGTTTTTTTGCAGATATTGCATTTATCTGGCTATATTGTACCGTTATGCCCTACGGCTACGTTCCCTATAATGTCTGCCACACAAGGCGGGATATCCGCGGATGCTTCTGCATCCTGCAGTATTGGTACCACGGATTTACCTGAGGGGGAAGTTTTAGCTGCTGTTGCAGGCGCTGCGTGCCATACTCCCAGTCTACCTGCAGAACCTGTGGCCAATCAGGACCCACCTTGGGCAGTGTTCTCAAGTATGCTGAGTACACTTGTGACACGTCTTGCATCCCCCTGTGGGACCTCCTGTGCCATTGCAGCCACATATTTTCCCTGTAGTTAATCCGCCATGGGCGAATACTCTGTCTACCCAATAACAATTGAATCAATCCTTTGTTAGACAAAAGTCTACCCCACGCCCCTCTGGGGCCAAGGGGTCATCTAAAAGGGCCATTTCTTCCTCACAATCCACTAAAATTTTGGATCATTCTTCAGATGAGGATGAGGAATATACTGATCCGTCAGACACTGATACAGTTGCTTCTGATGAGGAATCTACAACACAGGTTGACGTTCCTGACCTAGTGGAATCTATTAAGCTAATTCTTCAAATAGATGATGACATTGAGCCTACTACTGCGTCTAAGAAACCTGATAAGTTCAAACGTCAGAAGGTTGCTAAAGTAGTCTTACACATTCTGACCATTTAATTGACATACGTCAGGAATCCTTGTCGTCTCCAGGAAATAAATTTTCCCTGTCTAAAAAGATGCTAGCTCGTTATCCTATCCCTGCGGAGTTGAGTAACAAGTGGGAAAAACCACCGCCGGTGGACTCTCATGTCGCCCGTCTAGTGGTGTCGTGTACTCAGCCTGTCACCTCACTGAAGGAACTGACAGATAAGCGTTTGGAGTGATGCCTGAAGTCTATTTACTCACAGCTGCTGTACATAGGGACCCACTATGGCAGCCTCCTGGGCTGCAAAAGGAATTGAAGCATGGGTTCAGGCAATTGAGGATGAGCTGCCTCAGGACTTTTCTGACACTGCCAGACAATATCTGTCTTATATTTTTCTTTTTCATCCACTAGGGGTCACTGGAGTACTCTTGGGATATGGACGTGGCGGTAGCCGGGAATGGCACATATTTAAATATTTCAATTAGTAACTGGCCATCCCCTCCATACTCCCATAGACTCTTCAGTATTTTTCTGTGCCTCTAGTCGGAAGGTACTATGGACTGAATGTCCTTCGATTCTTCAAACAAGATTATTTTTTTCAAATTTTTTTTTTCCTACCTGATTCCTTCCCAGCTTATAAAGAAGCGTGGGTCCGGAATCAGTGGGGCTGCAGAAGTGCAGCAGATGGTCTGCCGGTGCTCATAAGAAGGGCCCCGCCATTGACCAAAATCAGCAGAGCTAATGGCAGCCTCCGGCTGCACAAGGACGCAGGACGGCGCTTAGCAGAGAAGCCCCGTCGGGTGGTGCAGGTAATGAGCGGTTAGGCAGCTCTCACTGCCGCCGCTCACTCACTCACTTTTATTGTATATTGCGGACGGTAAGCTCACGCTGCCGCCTATTATGTGGGGACTGTGTGTATTTATATATTTATCATAAACAGCGTTCCCCTGCTGCTCATCAAACCCCTTACCTGTAACGGGACAATTGTACAGGGCGAGCGAGCCCCGGTACTGCCGCAGGGCCGCTCGCTGCTCCCCGGCTCTCAGAAGGGAGCCAGCGAGCATTTCCCGGCGCTCGCCGCTCCCCGCCTCTCCTGCGCCCGCAATACCGCTCTCCTCCTCCCTCCCCCGGTACGGCTCTGGTGGGGTGAGCGGCCGAGCTGACCGCGGACAGTTGCTGCCGCGGCCCGCTCTGGCATCCGCTCACCAATCTCCGGCTTGCACACGTAGCCGAACTGCTCGGTGTAACCGCCGGTCTCTGTTCACGCCGCTCCCAGGCTTTCGGCTACTCAAGGTACGGAGCTCAAGGGGGGAGCGGTGGGGGGAAGCTACCGTTTTCCGTGTATATAGGCTGCAGCTGCAATTGTGCAGTAGAAGAGGGGGGGAGGAATGCCGCAGGGAGGCCCTCATAACTAAGCTGCGTTTAGGCAGCAAATGTGCAGGTTTTAAGCCTGTCAGGGGGTAAAAGTTATTATTATTCCTGCTGGGCACTATAAGAGCCTCTGTTACCTGTAGAGGGAGATATATATATATATATATATATAGATAGATAGATATAGATATATATATAGATTTATATACTGGATGGATATGTATATGTTTACAGAGAGGTGCATATGTATGTGTGTATATATTTATAATGGGGATTGGTGTATCAACTAACATTGAAGTCTTATCTTGCAATAGCAAGCACATGGCGGACACCATTTTAACACTACTTCCTGGTTCTTCCCCGGAAGTTGCTGCCCTACAACACTCAGCCTCTGGAGGAGCCGGAGTGGTGTTAGGAATATCATTTTCTTTGTTTGTACTGCAAATGTCACTATTGCAGTTAAACACGTGCACTGTAATGCAGATCTATACACACTTTACTTACGTGGTACTAAGTCATGGTACTGGTCTGTCCTTCTGTACTGGCTTGTAGGTGTACATAATCAGTCAGTCTAATGCAAAGCAAGCAACTTCACTGCAGAGTCGGTCAGACAGTATGTCGGGTGCATACGACTGCACCCTTGCCGATCCTCTTTGGGGGGGAAGGCTGGCGCATGTACTGCCTTGGGAAAATTGTTATTATTTGTTTTATAGTTTGGGAGTTTCTGCTACGTTGCTTGCTGCCGAATCGACGCCAGCCCTCATATCACATAGCAGGCAACAGGGCAGTACGTCAGGTTCTCAACGAAGACTGAACAACATTCTTCCAATAAGAGACAATTGTTATTATTGGTGTTATACCTTGCCAGTTTAAATACCCGTCAGAGCGTACCCTACAGTATACAGCAGCATGGGTGTTGCTTTGCCCTGCTTTGGTGGGGGTTCCAGGTTAACAAGGCTGTAATGGCATGGCAATACAGGTCACGTTTGCCCTACAATAAAAACACCTTACACTTCTCGCTGATCACATTTGTAATTCTGCTCATCTCGCCTTTCAGATTCACTAGTTACGGCATGACGGCCACTTTCGCTACGTTTTTAACAGGCGGAGTCAGATTATAAACGAGAATAGAAGCTTTACCTTACGCTGGCCACAAGGGGGAAAAAAAATCTGATTCCTTACCTTTGTCCATACAAATTCCTGACTAGAAATACTTAGGATATAGGCTTTACGCTTCAGTCATTTCAAGGCCGTGCTACAGCAGCAGCCATACCCAGACCATGTGGTAGAATACGGTACTGCCACCTAACTCGAGACATCTCTAATCAAGTGTCAGAGGCCTTTACAACTAAGCCACTGACATAATGGGGTTCCAGCCCATCTCCGAACAGCCACAGGTGGGTGGATCCGCAAATTTACGGTTCACAGCGTACAAAATACAGTTCAACGGGTTTCCATCATTGCCATTTACAAGACAGGTCTACCTACGTCGTACAACAAGACGGCGGTTCTGCAGACCGTGACACAGGCTCTAGTAGTCTCAGCAGTTTAATACCGCAGTTAACACCAGAGTCACAGTTATTATTCCGGTTGGGATAGTTCCAAAACTGGATGATTCTGTCAGTCTGGTACTGACCCTACAGACAGTACGTCGCTTACTACAGATCCAACATGGACTACTTGCAGTTGGCATGTTGGAAGCCACAGTAATTCTGGATTACGATGTATCTCGCACTTTGACTAATCAGGCCTACTTATGGGTTGCTGTAAAAACCATGCTTACTTTCAAGTGCTACCGCTTGCCTTCCTATCGGCGCCTCAGGTAGTCACAAGAGTCAGGATAGTTCATCTCAGATCCCTGAGAGCGATAACAGTTCCCTGCTTTGCAGGTCTGCTCATGAAAGCTCCGTCTCAACACTTATTCCTGCAACGGGCCTTACTAACGTACAATGGCGTCGTTCAGCACGATTGGATTGTTAACCTCAAGAAATCAAGCCTCATTCCGACACAAAGGATTCATGCATAGGAATGATTCGGTGGATAAACGGATTTACCTGCCTGACCACAACACACAAAGTGTTCGTCATCACGTACAGTTAGCACGCAATCCACGAACAGTCTCGGTACGTTTTGGCATTTGACTATTAGGAAGGAAGGTGGCGTCTTTCAACGCACTCCAGTTCGCAAGAGTGCACTCAGGTCATTTTCACCTAGATGTTATTGCATGTATCTACAAATTCATCAGATAGTGCGTTTGTCTCCAAGGGCCAGAGTATCACTACTCTGGTGGCTCCAGGTGCACAATCTCACCGCAGGGAGACTGTTCGGCGTCTGAATTTGGATAATTCTAAATATGGACGCGAGTCTCAAAGGTGGGGGACCTAGGGTCCCAAATGATCAACTTCACAAATCACGGAAGATTGCGGTCGAGTACATGTCCTGGAACTCAGGGCAATTAACAACGCGCTGCCGCAAGTAGTGCACATGCTCCGTTCTCAGACTGTCCAGGTGCGATCAGACAACACGACGGCGATCGCATACATCACCGATCAAGGAGCAATTCCAAGTCGCATGACCATGCGGCGAGTTGCTTGAATCTTCAATTGGGTCGTGTGTCACCAAATTATATAGTCAGCAGTGTTCATTCTCGGGAGTGGACAGCTGCGAGGCAGCTTATCCCAGCTGTCAGGATTTTCATCCAGGAAACTGGGCATTGAATTCAGAAGCGCCCCAGATGTTAGTCCAGCAGTGGAATTACCCACAGGGGGATCTAATGGCATCTCGCAAAAAAAAATAATCGTCAAACAATCCACTATGTGTCCAGAGCAAGAGCTCCAAAGGCAGTGGCAGTGGATGTTCTCACGATCGCGTGGCTGTACAGCTTTGTGCATTTGTTTCCACCGTTTCCGCTGGTTTCTCGGTTGCTAAAGTGGACCAAACGAGAGTACACAACGGTCATACTAGTGATGCCTTATTGGCCTCGGAGAGCATAGTTCTCGGATTTCCGCAAACTACTCGCAGCTGATCCTTGACCACTTCCGCCACGTCCGGACCTGTTACAACAGGGTCCGTTCCTTTACCCCGATTTAGCGTGGCTGCGTTTGACGGGGTGCCTGTTGAAACCGCCCCTTACGACCAGAGGGCGTTCCAGAATCTGTCCTACCAACCATGTTACGTGCTAGGAAGCCAGTTACGGCAGCTAATTATCACAGGATTTAGCTATATAGGTTGGTGGGAGCTCGGACGTTTCCGACATCATCTATTCCGTCTTTTAATATTTTTTACAGACTGGGATAGGTGGAGGACTACGTTTCTACACTCAAAGTGCAGATTTTTGCCTTGTCAATTTACCTTCAAAGGCATTTGGCTCTTTTACCGATTGTGCACACCTTCCTGCAAGGTGTCCTCAGACTACAACCTCCATTTATACGACCTACAGCGCCATGGGTTTAGTTTTTTTTTTACAGTCTTTATATTTTGAACCCTTACATCAAGTGGATATTTAGTTTCTCACTTGGAAAACAGTTTCTCTTGGCCTTAGCAAGGCGTGTTTCAGACTTGGGTGCCTTGTCATACAAGCCACCGTATCTTGTGCTCGTAGAGCGGAACTTCGCACGAATTCCTTTTTCTCACCAAAAGATGTTACGCATCACTTAATCAATCGTAGTTCCTGTGTTATCAGTATGTTCAGGAACTACAGTTACTTAAGATGTGGTACGCGCACAACGCGTTTATGTAGCCAAACATTAATAGTAAGTAAAACAGACACATTGATTGTTCTCTATAATGTAGTTAAGATGGCTTGGCCAGCTTCCAAGCAGACCTTATACCATACGTCAGGCTTAGCTTCATCATAGGCTACAACCGCCATCAGTGTCAGGCCATTCCACACGTTCTTAAGAACGTCATAGGCAGGCTAAAACCGCCTACATCAGTGTCAGACTATTCCACACGTTCCTTGTGAACATCATAGGCAGCAGGTCGTGGACCTTCTCAGAAACAACTTGGACGAGCTGCTACAGGGTCATCGGTGAATGACCATCAGTGCACACGTTTGTGCCCTTTTACAAGTTTGCTACGTTTACGGCATCAGCATCTAGCTTTGGCCGTCTAGTGTTGCAGGTGCCAAACAGCTCTCCCGCCCAAGGGGGAAACTTTGGTACGTCCCAAGAGTACTCCAGTGACCCCTAGTGGATGAAAAAGAAAATAGGATTTTGGTAATTACCAGGTAAATCCTTTTCTTTGAATCCATAGGGGGCACTGGACGCCCACCCAGAGCAGTTTTACCTGTCTTGTGGTAAGCTCAGTAGATCTTATGGGAACACATTATCACCAATGGATACGATGTTATGGTGATATATATTATGGTGTCAACTGCTTAGTTGTCAGTTACGTTATGTGTCAACTTTAATGTTGACCGTTATAATTTACGTTATGTGTCAACTTTAGTGTTGACCATTATATTATAATGTTATATGTAATTCTCTATAGGTCATATAATGTTATATGTAATTCTCTATGGTTCATCCTCTATATCGCTCCTGTTCGGCCCAGTAAAAATACTGAAGGGTCTATGGGAGTATGGAGGGGATGGCCAGTTACTTATTTAAATATGTGCCATTCCCGGCTACGCTCCGTCCATATCCCAAGAGTACTCCAGTGCCCCCTATGGATTCAAAGAAAAGGATTTACCTGGTAAGTACCAAAATCCTATTATCACAGCCTCCCACTATATTCAGGAGGCGGCCTCTGATGCAGCTCTAATGGCGGCCAAGGCATCTACTACGTCTATCCTGGCTCGTCCACTTATGTGGTTGAGGTCATGGAAGGTGGACCTGGACTCCAAAAAAAAAACCTTGGAGGCACTTCCTTTTAAAGGAGACATCCTATATGTAAAGCATCTGAACAAGATTGTAACTGACTTGGCTACTGCCAAGACTGCGTGCCTCCCAAATACTAATCCTTCTGCTCCGAAGGCTAAGAGTACCACCTTTCGTTCCTTTCGACCTCCAGGGAAGGCAAAGGGTCAAGCGTATTCCAAAACCGCTAAGCCTTAATGTAAACAATCCTGGGCTGCCTGTCAGCCTGCTTCCAAGACCAGCCTGCTGCATGACGGGGCGGGCCTCCTCCTGGGGGACCCAAGGGTGGGAGGCCGACTTCTGCAGTTCGGCCAGGCCTGGTTAAAGACCACTTCGGACGCCTAGGTGCGGGAAGTTGTGTCTCACGTGTATGCAATCTCTTTCAAGAGACATACCCCTTGCCAGTTTTGCACAACTGTTATCCCTGCGGAACTGTTAAAAGCGCAAGCTGTACACTTGGTTGTACAATCCCTCCTGGATACAGGAGTGGTAGTGCCGGTACCTCTGTCTCAGAGAGATACTATTTGACCATGTTTCTAGTTCCGAAGCTAAATGGTTTCTGCCGGCCTATACTCAACCTCAAATCATTGAACAAATTTGTGAGTGTCCAAATTTCGTATGGAAACTCTGCGCTCTATTGTGCTGGCCACGGAACCCGAAGACTATATGGTATTCCTGGTAGGATAGGTAGGATGCTTACCTGCATATTCCTATTGCCATGTCGCATCAGCAATATCTGCGGTTTTCCTGTTGGCAACCTACATTATCAATTCCAGGCCCTGGCATTTGGATTGACCACGGCCCCTCGGGATATTTACCAAGGTAATGGCCGTGATGACGGCTCATCTGTCGTCCGGGAGTCGGGATCCTGCCGTATCTGGACAACTTGTTGATCCTGGCGAACTACTAAGAGGTTCTCCTCCGTCATCTGGAACTGACAGTCCAATTCCTACTAGCCCACGGGTGGCTTATCAACTGGAAAAAGTCCTCGCTGGTTCCTGCTTGGAGCATGGAGCACCTGGGGGCTCTACTGGACACACACAGCCAACGATTGTTCCGGTCTCCAGAGAAGGTCCTGAAACTTCAGGACAGGATCAGATATTTCCTCTCTCGCCCAAGAGTGTCGATACACTCGGCGATGCAAGTACTAGGCCTCATGGCGTCCGCTTTCGACATGGTAGAGTACGCTGAATTTCACTCTCGCCCTCTGCAGAGGTTAATCCTTTCCAAGTGGGACGGCTTGCCTCATCGGATCAGGTCTCAAGGTCCTTGACTTCGGTGGTTCATCTGTCACTAAGCTGGTGGCTACAGGACCAACACTTGAGCAGGGGCCGTACCTTTTGGATCTCCAACTGGGTCCCCCTGACAATGGATGCCAGTCTGCGGGATTGGGGCACGGTGTTGGAGCAACACGCTCTCCAGGGTCGGTGGACCAGGGAGGAATCTCTCTTCCCGATAAACATTCTGTAATTGTGGGCAGTGTTCAATGCATTGACACTGGCCCTGCCTCTAGTACAGAACAGGCCAAGTGCAATCAGACAGCGCCACCACGGTGGCGTACTTAAATCATCAAGGCGGCGCTCGAAGCCGCATAGCAATGCTGGAAGTATCAAAAATCCTCAGTTGGGCGGAACGCCATCTTCCCGCAATATCGGCAGTGTTCATCCCCGGAGTCCTCAACTGGGAAGCAGATTTCCTCAGTGGTCAGGACGTTCACGCCGGAGAGTGGAGTCTTCATCTGGAAGTCTTTCAACTCCTAGTGGACAAGTGGGGCCTACCAGATGTAGACCTGATGGTGTCTTGACACAATCACAAGGTTCCGGTCTTCGGATCAAGGACAAGGGATCCTCAAGCAGCGTTCATGGATGCACTGGCAATTCCATGGAACTTTCGGCTGCCGTACGTATTCCCTCCAGTATCACTCCTGCCCAGGGTTCTACGGATGTTCAAGCAAGAAAGGGGAATACTACTTCTAGTTGCTCCAGCGTGGCCCAGACAACATTGGTTCTCAGACCTGCAGGGTCTATCGTTAGAGCGTCCTTTTCTACTTCCTCAACGCCCAGACCTCCTTGTTCAGGGCCCTTGTGTCTATCCGGACCTGGCCAGACTTGCTTTGACGGCGTGGCTATTGAAGCTTCACTCCTGTGGGCCAAGGGATTCTCAGGCGGTTATTCAAACTATGTCGAAGGCCTGCAAGCCGGCTTCTGCACAAATTTATTACAGGGTCTGGAACTCTTACTTCACATGGTGTGCTGCTAAGAATTATGATGCCTATTCATTCAGTACTTCTAGGCTTTTGGCTTTTCTGCAACAAGGCCTAGATTTAGGACCTCGTATGGCCTCCTTAAGGTTCATATATCAGCCTTGTCGGTGTGGCTTCGGAGGAAAATTACGTCTATTCCTGACGTTCATACTTTCACTCAGGGCGTGTTACGGATTTAGCCTCCCTATGTCCCTCCTGTGACTCCATGGGATCTGTCTGTTGTCTTAAATGCCCTGCAAGAGTCTCCATTTGAACCTCTTGAGTCTGTGGATCTTAAATGTCTTACACTTAAGGTCATGTTTTTACTGGCTATTGCCTCTGCTAGGAGGGCGTCGGACTTAGGCGCTTTGTCCTGTCGTCCACCCTTTCTGATTTTTTTTTTTTTCCACCGAACTCGCCCTGGTTTTCTACCTAAGGTGGTATAATTTTTTAATCTTAACCAAGAGAGTGTGGTTCTGGCCTTTATCTCTTCTGGTTTGTCCTCCAAAGAGCGGTCTTTGGATGTGGTACGGGCTCTCCATATTTATGTAGAGAGGACTGCCTCCCTCAGGAGGTCAGATATCCTCTTTGTACTTTTTGGTTTTCACAAACCTGGCTGGCCTGCGAATAAGCAGACCTTGGCCAGATGGATTAGAATGGTGATTGCACAAGCCTATGCGCAGAATGGTCTCCCGGCTCCTGCTGCTATCAAAGCCCATTCTACTCGGTCTGCTGGACCTTCTTGGGCGGCCCGCCGTGGCATGTCCGCTGAACAATTGTGCAAGGCGGCTACGTGGTCCTCAATGAACACGTTCATCAGGTTCTATGCTTTTGATACTACCGCCTGCCAGTATGCTTCCTTTGGACGCCGGGTTCTTGTGCCCAATACAGTGCATCCCCTCCCATGAGGAACTGCTTTAGGACATCCCGATGTTATTCCCTGTGGAATACCAGTGTACCCCCCCGCAGAAAAGGAGATTTATGGTAAGACTTGCCATTGTTAAATCTCTTTCTGCACTTACGCACTTAGGGGGTCATTCCAACCCGATCGCACGCTGCACTTCCTTGCAGCCGTGCTATTGGGTCGGAACTGCGCATGCGCAGCGGCAGCATTGCGCAGGTGCTTCGTGGCCCGGCGACGGCCATTGCCAGATAGCGACGCTACGAACGAAGAAAGCGGTCGCAGCGGCGACCGCAAAAAGATTGACAGGAGGAAGGCGGATCCGGGCGGCAACTCACCGTTTTCGGGGACTGGTGAGTCCAGCGCAGGCATGTCCAGGCATTTGGAAGGCGGATGTCTGACGTCAATTCAGGGACCTGCATCACTGGAACGATCACGCAGGGTAAGTAACTCTTACCCTGGTCTTCTTTTACAGGAAACTTTTTTTTCTTTGCATAGCAGGGCTGCACAAGGGCTATGCAGATATACACTCCACCATAGGCGGCGTTTAGTTGATCGCACGGGCAGCAAAAAGTTGCTACGTACGATCAACTCTGAATGACCCCCTTAGCTTCTTTGGGTTTGTATGGCATTAGCCGCTAGTCCCTTCTCCTGTCGTGAGAACGTGGTTCTACGTCACTGACATCTACCATCTCTCTTACCTGCTACTGCATTGGACTGGTTAATGAAACTGAGCTCCAGTGCCTGGAGGCGGGGTTATAGAGGAGGTGGTGCAATGCATCCTGGGAACAGTCAAAGCTTTAGCCTGTTGGTGCCTCGCATCAAGAGGCAACTCAACACCCCGATGTTATTCCCTGTGGAATCCAGTGTACCTCACAGAAAGAGATTCAACTATGGTAAGTCTACCATAAATCTCTTTTTTTTGTTTTTGTTTTTTTTTTGTTTAATATAGTTTTTAAAAAGTATTATTTTTTTTTTAAATATTTAAGTAGAATGGATCTCCTCGTCTGAAACTGGGGGGTGCGATGTGGTCGCATGTGATCTGACTATGCCAGTGAATTGGTTAAAGGGAAAATTAAAATTTCCACCATGTTCAGCTGCCCGTATCACAGTAGAATAAGGGAAATTAACGATGTTGATGGACACTAAGTGCCTTTGTGTGACTATGCTGGAGGCACTTTGCAGCTATTGCTTAGAATTGAAAACCCCCCCCCCCCCCCCCCCTTCCCCATTTTTATATAAAAAATTATAATACATTCGGCAGTAAATGTGTGAGGAATCAAGTACTTTTATGTATGTTGTGATTATGGAGCAGAACTATAACCTTGCAAGCGGGGCACTCTTACTGCTTTGTCTGTCTTAGCACCCAGTCTACTTTTGTCAATACGTTTGTCCCTATTTGCAAATCATTATGAAGGGGGGTAAAATATCCAAATAAAATCTTATGTACAATTAAAAAGGGACTAATTGCATAACACCTACCGTGAAATGTTCTGTCTTCTACTGATAATTCTATACCAAACCATTTTGAACTTTTAAAACATCTGGAAAAAAAAATTGTTCTGCTCCTGTCAACCTTTAAGACATTGTAGTGGCATCACTCCACACCTCTTTTCTCTACTAGTTTCTCATGATTTCTAAGAATGTTTTGACCCATGTAATCAATTTTGTTTTTCTTTAGGAACTTGATAAACATCTCCCAGTGATTGAACCCTATTTCGTGAAGCACCCAGAGTTTGCTGGCAAAACAGAAAATGGGATACGGGTCACTTGGTTGGGGCATGCATCAGTCATGGTGGAAATGGATGACTTGATATTTCTTACAGATCCTGTCTTCAGCCAAAGAGCCTCCCCTGTTGGCTTTGCAGGTCCAAAGCGGTATCGTGGACCTCCATGCACTATAGAGCAGCTTCCCAAAATAGATGCTGTTGTGATCAGTCACAATCACTATGATCACCTTGATTACAGCACTGTATTGGGCCTGAATGAACGGTTTGGTACTGAGTTAAGGTGGTTTGTTCCCATGGGTCTTTTGAACTGGATGCAGGGCTCTGGTTGTGAAAATGTGATTGAATTGGACTGGTGGGAGCAAAACTGTGTTCCTGGACATGATGAGGTGACCTTTGTGTTTACTCCTTGTCAGCACTGGTGCAAGAGGACGCCCAATGATGACAACAAAGTGCTGTGGGGAAGCTGGGCTGTTCTTGGACCATCAAATAGGTTTTATTTTGCAGGAGATACTGGTTATTGCGGGGCTTTTGAACAGATTGGAAAGCGATTTGGACCTTTTGACTTAGCTGCAATTCCGATTGGAGCCTATGAACCAAGGTATGGAGTGTTATTAAGTAGGCAACATAACATTTGTGAAACTAATTTCTTTATCCTCAAGGCAATGTTCATATATTTAAAAAACAATTTGCCACTTCTACAGTTATGAGAGAAATATACTTTGTCTACCTGTTTTTTTTTAGTAATTCTGATTTCTCTGTATTTCCTTCAAATACAGTATAATGAAACCACTATTTCTCTGACGTCCTAAGTGGATGCTGGGGACTCCGTCAGGACCATGGGGAATAGCGGCTCCGCAGGAGACAGGGCACAAAACTAAAGCTTTAGGATCAGGTGGTGTGTACTGGCTCCTCCCCCTATGACCCTCCTCCAAGCCTCAGTTAGGTTTTTGTGCCCGTCCGAGCAGGGTGCAATCTAGGTGGCTCTCTTAAGGAGCTGCTTAGAAAAAGTTTTTAGGTTTTTTATTTTCAGTGAGTCCTGCTGGCAACAGGCTCACTGCATCGAGGGACTTAGGGGAGAGAAGTTCAACTCACCTGCGTGCAGGATGGATTGGCTTCTTAGGCTACTGGACACCATTAGCTCCAGAGGGAGTCGGAACACAGGTCTCACCCTGGGGTTCGTCCCGGAGCCGCGCCGCCGACCCCCCTTGCAGATGCTGAAGATTGAAGGTCCAGAAACCGGCGGCAGAAGGCTCTTCAGTCTTCTTGAAGGTAGCGCACAGCACTGCAGCTGTGCGCCATTGTTTGTCACACACTTCTCACCAATGGTCACGGAGGGTGCAGGGCGCTGCTGGGGGCGCCCTGAGCAGCAATGTAAATACCTTTTATGGCTAAAAAATACATCACATATAGCCCTTGAGGCTATATGGATGTATTTAACCCCTGCCAGATATTACAAACTACGGGAGAAAAGCCCGCCGGAATAGGGGGCGGGGCTTATTCTCCTCAGCACACAGCGCCATTTTCCTGCTCAGCTACGCTGTGAGGAAGGCTCCCAGGACTCTCCCCTGCACTGCACTACAGAAACAGGGTAAAACAGAGAGGGGGGGCATTTTTTTTGGCGATATTTTATATATTTAAGCTGCTATAAGGATACAACACTTATATAAGGTTGTTCCCATATATATTATAGCGCTTGGGTGTGTGCTGGCAAACCCTCCCTCTGTCTCCCCAAAGGGCTAGTGGGGTCCTGTGTTCGATAAGAGCATTCCCTGTGTGTCTGCTGTGTGTCGGTACGTGTGTGTCGACATGTATGAGGACGATGTTGGTGTGGAGGCAGAGCAATTGCCGGTAATGGTGATGTCACCCCCCAGGGAGTCGACACCGGAATGGATGGCTTTGTTTATGGAATTACGTGATAAGGTCAGCACATTACAAAAATCAGTTGACGACATGAGACGGCCGGAAAACCAGTTGGTACCTGCCCAGGCGTCTCAGACACCGTCAGGGGCTGTAAAACGCCCTTTACCTCAGTCGGTCGACACAGACACGGACACTGAATCTAGTGTCGACGGTGAAGAAACAAACGTATTTTCAAGTAGAGCCACACGTTATATGATCACGGCAATGAAGGAGGCTTTGCATATCTCTGATACTGCAAGTACCACAAAAAGGGGTATTATGTGGGGGGTGAAAAAACTACCTGTAGTTTTTCCTGAATCAGAGGAATTGAATGATGTATGTGATGAAGCGTGGGTTAACCCAGATAGAAAAGTGCTAATTTCAAAAAAGTTATTGGCATTATACCCTTTCCCGCCAGAGGTTAGGGCGCGCTGGGAAACACCCCCTAGGGTGGATCAGGCGCTCACACGCTTATCAAAACAAGTGGCGTTACCGTCTCCTGATACGGCTGCCCTCAAGGATCCAGCTGATAGGAGGCTGGAAACTACCCTAAAGAGTATATACACACATACTGGTGTTATACTGCGACCAGCCATCGCCTCAGCCTGGATGTGCAGTGCTGGGGTGGTCTGGTCGGATTCCCTGACTGAAAATATTGATACCCTGGATAGGGACAGTATTTTATTGACTATAGAGCAATTAAAGGATGCTTTTCTTTATATGCGAGATGCTCAGAGGGATATTTGCACTCTGGCATCGAGAGTAAGTGCGATGTCCATATCTGCCAGAAGAAGTTTATGGACGCGACAGTGGTCAGGTGATGCGGATTCCAAACGACATATGGAAGTATTGCCGTATAAAGGGGAGGAATTATTTGGCGTAGGTCTATCGGATCTGGTGGCCACGGCAACTGCCGGAAAATCCACCTTTTTACCTCAGACCCCCTCCCAACAGAAAAAGACACCGTCTTTTCAGCCGCAGTCCTTTCGGTCCTATAAGAACAAGAGGGCAAAAGGACAGTCATATCTGCCCCGGGGCAGAGGAAGGGGTAAGAGAGGGCAGCAAGCAGCCCCTGCCCAGGAACAGAAGCCCTCCCAGGGTTCTGCAAAGCCCTCAGCATGACGCTGGGGCTGTACAAGCGGACTCAGGAGCGGTGGGGGGTCGACTCAGGAATTTCAGCGCACAGTGGGCTTGCTCACAGGTGGACCCTTGGATCCTGCAGGTAGTATCTCAGGGTTACAGGTTGGAATTCGAGAAGTCTCCCCCTCGCCGGTTCCTAAAGTCTGCTTTGCCAACGTCTCCCTCAGACAGGGCGACGGTATTGGAAGCCATTCACAAGCTGTTTTCTCAGCAGGTGATAGTCAAGGTACCCCTCCTACAACAGGGAAAGGGGTATTACTCCACGCTATTTGTGGTACCGAAGCCGGACGGCTCGGTAAGACCTATTCTAAATCTGAAATCTTTGAACCTGTACATACAAAAATTCAAGTTCAAGATGGAATCACTCCGAGCAGTGATAGCGAATCTGGAAGAAGGGGACTTTATGGTGTCCCTGGACATAAAGGATGCTTACCTGCATGTCCCAATTTGCCCTTCACATCAAGGGTACCTCAGGTTCGTGGTGCAAAACTGTCATTATCAGTTTCAGACGCTGCCGTTTGGATTGTCCACGGCACCTCGGGTCTTTACCAAGGTAATGGCCGAAATGATGATTCTTCTGCGAAGAAGAGGCGTATTAATTATCCCTTACTTGGACGATCTCCTGATAAGGGCAAGGTCCAGAGAACAGCTGGAGGACGGAGTAGCACTAACCCAAGTAGTGCTGCAACAACACGGGTGGATTCTGAATTTTACAAAATCTCAGTTGACCCCGACAACACGTCTGCTGTTCCTGGGAATGATTCTGGACACGGTTCAGAAAAAGGTGTTTCTTCCGGAGGAGAAAGCCAAGGAGTTATCCGAACTTGTCAGGAACCTCCTAAAACCAGGAAAAGTGTCTGTGCATCAATGCACAAGAGTCCTGGGAAAGATGGTGGCTTCTTACGAAGCAATTCCATTCGGCAGATTCCACGCACGAACTTTTCAGTGGGATCTGCTGGACAAATGGTCCGGATCGCATCTGCAGATGCATCAGCGGATAACCTTATCGCCACGGACAAGGGTGTCTCTTCTGTGGTGGTTGCAGAGTGCTCATCTGTTAGAGGGCCGCAGATTCGGCATACAGGACTGGGTCCTGGTGACCACGGATGCCAGTCTGAGAGGCTGGGGAGCGGTCACACAGGGAAGAAACTTCCAGGGAGTATGGTCAAGCCTGGAGATGTCTCTTCATATAAATATACTGAAGCTAAGAGCAATTTACAATGCTCTAAGCCTGGCAAAACCCCTGCTTCAGGGTCAGCCGGTGTTGATCCAGTCGGACAACATCACGGCAGTCGCCCCTGTAAACAGACAGGGCGGCACAAGAAGCAGGAGAGCAATGGCAGAAGCTGCAAGGATTCTTCGCTGGGCGGAAGATCATGTGATAGCACTGTCAGCAGTGTTCATTCCGGGAGTAGACAACTGGGAAGCAGACTTCCTCAGCAGACACGATCTACACCCGGGAGAGTGGGGACTTCATCCAGAAGTCTTCCACATGATTGTGAACCGTTGGGAAAAACCAAAGGTGGATATGATGGCGTCTCGCCTCAACAAAAAACTGGACAGGTATTGCGCCAGGTCAAGAGACCCTCAGGCAATAGCTGTGGACGCTCTGGTAACACCGTGGGTGTACCAGTCAGTGTATGTATTTCCTCCTCTGCCTCTCATACCCAAAGTACTGAGAATTATACGGCAAAGGGGAGTAAGAACGATACTCGTGGCTCCGGATTGGCCAAGAAGAACTTGGTACCCGGAACTTCAGGAGATGCTCACGGAAAATCCGTGGCCTCTACCTCTAAGACGGGACCTGATTCAGCAGGGACCGTGTCTATTCCAAGACTTACCGCGGCTGCGTTAGACGGCAGGGCGGTTGAACGCCGAATTCTAAAGGAAAAAGGCATTCCAGAAGAGGTCATTCCTACACTGGTTAAAGCCAGGAAGGAGGTGACTGCACAACATTATCACCGCATTTGGAGAAAATATGTTGCGTGGTGTGAGGCCAGGAAGGCCCCCACGGAGGAATTTCAACTGGGTCGATTCCTACATTTCCTGCAAACAGGATTGTCTATGGGCCTCAAATTGGGGTCCATTAAGGTTCAAATTTCGGCCCTGTCGATTTTCTTCCAGAAAGAATTGGCTTCAGTTCCTGAAGTCCAGACTTTTGTTAAAAGGAGTACTACATATACAGCCCCCGGTTGTGCCCCCAGTGGCTCCGTGGGACCTGAATGTAGTTTTGGATTTTCTCAAATCCCATTGGTTTGAGCCACTCAAATCGGTGGATTTGAAATATCTTACATGGAAAGTAACCATGCTACTGGCCCTGGCTTCAGCCAGGAGAGTATCAGAATTGGCGGCTTTATCGTATAAGAGCCCATATCTGATTTTCCATTCGGACAGGGCAGAACTGCGGACGCGTCCTCATTTTCTGCCTAAGGTGGTGTCAGCGTTTCACCTGAACCAGCCTATTGTGGTGCCTGCGGCTACTAGCGATTTGGAAGATTCCAAGTTGCTGGACGTTGTCAGGGCATTGAAAATATACATTTCAAGGACGGCTGGAGTCAGAAAATCTGACTCGCTGTTTATACTGTATGCACCCAACAAGCTGGGTGCTCCTGCTTCTAAGCAGACGATTGCTCGTTGGATTTGTAGCACAATTCAACTTGCACATTCTGTGGCAGGCCTGCCACAGCCTAAATCTGTCAAGGCCCATTCCACAAGGAAGGTGGGCTCATCCTGGGCGGCTGCCCGAGGGGTCTCGGCATTACAACTCTGCCGAGCAGCTACGTGGTCGGGGGAGAACACGTTTGTAAAATTCTACAAATTTGATACCCTGGCTAAAGAGGACCTGGAGTTCTCTCATTCGGTGCTGCAGAGTCATCCGCACTCTCCCGCCCGTTTGGGAGCTTTGGTATAATCCCCATGGTCCTGACGGAGTCCCCAGCATCCACTTAGGACGTCAGAGAAAATAAGATTTTACTTACCGATAAATCTATTTCTCGTAGTCCGTAGTGGATGCTGGGCGCCCATCCCAAGTGCGGATTGTCTGCAATACTTGTACATAGTTATTGTTACAAAAAAATCGGGTTGTTATTTGTTGTGAGCCGTCTGTTCAGAGGCTCCTACGTTTGTCATACTGTTAACTGGGTTTAGATCACAAGTTATACGGTGTGATTGGTGTGGCTGGTATGAGTCTTACCCGGGATTCAATATCCTTCCTTATTGTGTACGCTCGTCCGGGCACAGTATCCTAACTGAGGCTTGGAGGAGGGTCATAGGGGGAGGAGCCAGTACACACCACCTGATCCTAAAGCTTTAGTTTTGTGCCCTGTCTCCTGCGGAGCCGCTATTCCCCATGGTCCTGACGGAGTCCCCAGCATCCACTACGGACTACGAGAAATAGATTTATCGGTAAGTAAAATCTTATTTTTAGGTGTCCCTTTCACAAGGCAAGGACTATCCTGCAAATGCATATTTTCATGTATATAAAACTGTATAATTAAATTGTAAATCATTGGCAGAATGACTTGGGACTGATTCAGAGTTGGGAGCAAATTTAAATAAAACAAGTTTGCACCTGGACAAACCATGTTGCAATGCAAGGTGTGCAAATGCATTTTTTTTTTTTGTGCATGCAGGGTAAATACTGGCTGGTTTTGCATGTAGCTCACAAATCCTGAACAGCTGTATATTTACTCTGCAGTTTTGAGATGAGCTAGAACATGTCTAGGGTGGCCAATCCCGGGATTTAGGGCTAAAATCGTCCGAGATTCAATCCCTGGATTAAAGGTTCTGGAGGCCCATTAATGCTGGGCAGCATTGAGCGTCCTTCGAAAGCTCAACGCTGCCTGGCTCCCCCCTGCGCAGCGTGATCTGTGACTGTGAGTTCACGCTGTGCAGTCACCAGCCCATCACCTGCTGCGCTGCCTGATGGAAAGCCGGCCGTCACCCGCCGCCGAGCGTGGAGGAAGATTCCCACCCGCCCGCCCCGCTAGATTGGTGAGTTATGTGTGCAGCAGGGGTGGGACGGCCGGACACAGTAAAAAAGCCAATCCTGGGATTGACCATTTTCCAATCCCGATACCCGAGATTGAAAAAATGGCCCGGGATTGGCCACCCTAAACACGTCCCTTCCCATTTTAGGGAATCGATGGATTTGACAAATAGTTTTAAAACTACAATAGAATGAAAGGCTTATCTAGGCTTGGTGATAATTTATTTCTATTGACGTTTTAAAACATTGTCAGAGCGATAAGAAGCTCATAGCAAATCTATTCCTAAATGTCTCTGAATAGTCTTAATATGCCACATCTATCGTTGAGCATGGTTTTGTCAAAGTGCAAATTTGTTCCTTTGTTTTTTTGCTTTGCTCCCAACTGTGAATCAGCCCCATAGTGATGGGTAAAAGCATGGCATGATAATGAATTTGCATTAATACTGCACCTATGAAAAGCTAAGTAGATTATATTTTATGAATGTGGTAAAAAAAAATTGATGATGACCAATACTCTGTGATTATTAATTTTGTGTACTATCGAGCACAGCATGTTAGAGAATAATTGGTTTAATATGTGGTGACATTTATTATCATGCCCCATGTGTGAATTATCCAAACTATGTAGGAGATCAAAGTATTAAACAGCAACATTAGGTAGCTGCAAGTATCTTCCTAAGTGGCTTATTAAAAATGGCAATGGTCCACAGAAGGAAGCAATATATTTAGTTAGAAAAAACATGGAGGGATTGTGAGATGTGTTACACCCATTTCTCCTTTCTCTGACGTCCTAGTGGATGCTGGGAACTCCGTAAGGACCATGGGGAATAGCGGCTCCGCAGGAGACTGGGCACAAAAGTAAAAGCTTTAGAACTACCAGGTGTGCACTGGCTCCTCCCCCTATGACCCTCCTCCAAGCCTCAGTTAGATTTTTGTGCCCGGCCGAGAAGGGTGCATACTAGGGGCTCTCCTGAGCTTCTTAGTGAAAAGTTTAGTTTTAGGGCTAGTGGGGTCCTGTCCTCTATCAGTGCATTCCCTGTGTGTGTGCGGTGTGTCGGTACGATTGTGTCGACATGTTTGAGGAGGAAAATGAGATGAAGGCGGAGCAATTGCCTATTATACAGTTGTCACCCCCTAGGGAGTCGACACCTGAGTGGATGAGCTTGTGGAAGGAATTGCGTGACAGTGTCAGCTCCTTACGACAGACAGTTGACATGAGACAGCCGGCTACTCAGCTTGTGCCTGTCCAGGGGTCTCAAACGCCATCAGGGGCTTTAAAATGCCCGTTACCTCAAATGGCAGACACAGACACGGATTCTGACTCCAGTGTCGATGATGAGGAGACAAACGTGACTTCCACTAGGGCCACACGTTACATGATTGAAGCAATAAAAAATGTATTGCATATATCTGATAATACAAGTACCACTAAAAAGGGTATTATGTTTGGTGAGAAAAAACTGCCTGTAGTTTTTCCTGTATCCGAGGAATTAAATGAAGTGTGTGATGAGGCGTGGGTTTCCCCCGATAAAAAACTAATAGTTCCTAAAAGGTTATTGGCATCGTACCCTTTCCCGCCAGAGGATAGGGCACGTTGGGAAACACCCCCTAGGGTGGATAAAGCGCTCACACGCTTGTCTAAACAGGTAGCACTACCCTCTCCTGATACGGCCGCCCTAAAGGAACCTGCCGATAGAAAACTGGAGAATATCCTAAAATGTATATACTCTCACATGGGTGTTATACTGCGACCAGCTATCGCCTCAGCCTGGATGTGCAAGTGCGGGCCTGGCGTGGTCGGATTCCCTGACTGAAAATATTGATACCCTAGATAGGGACAGTATATTACTGACTATAGAGCATTTGAAGGATGCATTTCTATATATGCGTGATGCACAGAGGGATATTTGCCGACTGGCATCAAGAGTTAGCGCGCTGTCCATTTCTGCAAGAAGAGGTTTATGGACGCGGCAGTGGTCAGGTGATGCGGATTCTAAAGTATTCCCTTATAAGGGGGAGGAGTTATTTGGGGTAGGTCTATCTGACCTGGTAGCCACGGCAACTGCTGGAAAATCCACATTTTTACCCCAGGTAGCTTCTCAACCTAAGAAGACGCCATATTATCAGGCGCAGTCCTTTCGGCCCCATAAAGGCAAGCGGGCAAAAGGCGCCTCATTTCTGCCCCGTGGCAGAGGGAGAGGAAAAAGGCTGCAACAAACAGCCAGTTCCCAGGAACAAAAGCCCTCTCCCGCCTCCGCAAAGTCCTCAGCATGACGCTGGGGCTTTACAAGCGGACTCAGGCATGGTGGGGGCCCGTCTCAAGAAATTCAGTGCGCAGTGTGCTCACTCGCAAGTGGACCCCTGGATCCTTCAGGTGGTATCTCAGGGGTACAAATTGGAATTCGAGACGTCTCCCCCTCGCCGTTTTCTAAAGTCTGCTTTACCGACGTCTCCCTCAGACAGGGAGGCAGTATTGGAAGCCATTCACAAGCTGTATTCCCAGCAGGTGATAATCAAGGTACCCCTCCTACAACAGGGAAAGGGGTACTATTCCACACTATTTGTGGTACCGAAGCCGGACGGCTCGTGAGACCAATTTTAAACCTAAAATCCTTGAACACTTACATACAAAGGTTCAAATTCAAGATGGAGTCACTCAGAGCAGTGATTGCAAACCTGGAAGAAGGGGACTATATGGTGTCTCTGGACATCAAGGATGCTTACCTACATGTCCCAATTTACCCTTCTCACCAAGGGTACCTCAGGTTTGTGGTACAGAACTGTCACTATCCGTTTCAGACGCTGCCGTTTGGATTGTCCACGGCACCCCGGGTCTTTACCAAGGTAATGGCCGAAATGATGATACTCCTTCGAAGGAAGGGAGTTTTAGTTATCCCTTACTTGGACGATCTCCTGATAAGGGCAAGATCCAGGGAACAGTTGGAAGTCGGAGTAGCACTATCTCAGATAGTGCTGCGCCAGCACGGTTGGATTCTCAATATTCCAAAATCGCAGCTGATCCCGACGACACGACTTCTATTCCTAGGGATGATCCTGGACACAGTCCAGAAAAAGGTGTTTCTCCCGGAGGAGAAAGCCAGGGAGTTATCCGAACTAGTCAGAAATCTCCTAAAGCCAGGCCAAGTCTCAGTGCATCAATGCACAAGGGTCCTGGGAAAGATGGTGGCTTCTTACGAAGCAATCCCATTCGGCAGATTCCACGCAAGAACCTTCCAGTGGGATCTGCTAGACAAATGGTCCGGGTCGCATCTTCAGATGCATCAGCGGATAATCTTGTCACCAAGGACAAGGGTGTCTCTCCTGTGGTGGTTGCAGAGTGCTCATCTTCTAGAGGGCCGCAGATTCGGCATTCAGGACTGGGTCCTGGTGACCACGGATGCCAGCCTGAGAGGCTGGGGAGCAGTCACACATGGAAGAAATTTCCAGGGTTTGTGGTCAAGCCTGGAGACATCACTTCACATAAATATCCTGGAGCTAAGGGCCATCTACAATGCTCTAAGCCTAGCAAAACCTCTGCTTCAAGGTCAGCCGGTGCTGATCCAGTCGGACAACATCACGGCAGTCGCCCACGTAAACAGACAGTGCGGCACAAGAAGCAGGAGGGCAATGACAGAAGTTGCAAGGATTCTTCGCTGGGCGGAAAATCATGTGATAGCACTGTCAGCAGTGTTCATTCCGGGAGTGGACAACTGGGAAGCAGACTTCCTCAGCAGACACGACCTCCACCCTGGGGAGTGGGAACTTCACCCAGAAGTCTTCCACATGATTGTGAACCGTTGGGAAAAACCAAAGGTGGACATGATGGCGTCCCGCCTCAACAAAACACTAGACAGGTATTGCGCCAGGTCAAGGGACCCTCAGGCAATAGCTGTGGACGCTCTGGTAACACCGTGGGTGTACCAGTCAGTGTATGTGTTCCCTCCTCTGCCTCTCATACCCAAGGTACTGAGAATCATAAGGAGGAGAGGAGTAAGGAGGCCTCTACCTCTAAGAAAGGACCTGCTCCAGCAGGGACCCTGTCTGTTCCAAGACTTACCGCGGCTGCGTTTGACGGCATGGCGGTTGAACGCCGGATCCTGAAGGAAAAAGGCATTCCGGATGAAGTCATCCCTACCCTGATCAAAGCCAGGAAGGATGTAACCGTACAACATTATCACCGTATTTGGCGTAAATATGTTGCGTGGTGCGAGGCCAGGAAAGCCCCTACAGAGGAATTTCAACTGGGTCGTTTCCTGCATTTCCTGCAAACAGGACTGTCTATGGGCCTAAAATTAGGGTCCATTAAGGTTCAAATTTCGGCCCTGTCGATTTTCTTCCAAAAAGAACTGGCTTCAGTTCCTGAAGTTCAGACGTTTGTCAAGGGGGTACTGCATATACAGCCTCCTTTTGTGCCTCCAGTGGCACCTTGGGATCTCAATGTAGTTTTGGGGTTCCTAAAATCACATTGGTTTGAACCACTCTCCACTGTGGACTTAAAATATCTCACATGGAAAGTGGTAATGCTGTTAGCCCTGGCTTCAGCCAGGCGTGTCTCAGAATTGGCGGCTTTATCCTATAAAAGCCCTTACCTAATTTTTCATACGGACAGGGCAGAATTGAGGACTCGTCCTCAATTTCTCCCTAAGGTGGTTTCAGCGTTTCACTTGAACCAGCCTATTGTGGTACCTGCGGCTACTAGGGACTTGGAGGACTCCAAGTTGCTGGACGTAGTCAGGGCCCTGAAAATATATGTTTCCAGGACGGCTGGAGTCAGAAAATCTGACTCGCTGTTTATCCTGTATGCACCCAACAAGCTGGGTGCTCCTGCTTCTAAGCAGACTATTGCTCGTTGGATTTGTAGTACAATTCAGCTTGCACATTCTGTGGCAGGCCTGCCACAGCCAAAATCTGTAAAAGCCCATTCCACAAGGAAGGTGGGCTCATCTTGGGCGGCTGCCCGAGGGGTCTCGGCTTTACAACTTTGCCGAGCAGCTACTTGGTCAGGGGCAAACACGTTTGCTAAATTCTACAAATTTGATACCCTGGCTGAGGAGGACCTGGAGTTCTCTCATTCGGTGCTGCAGAGTCATCCGCACTCTCCCGCCCGTTTGGGAGCTTTGGTATAATCCCCATGGTCCTTACGGAGTTCCCAGCATCCACTAGGACGTCAGAGAAAATAAGAATTTACTTACCGATAATTCTATTTCTCGTAGTCTGTAGTGGATGCTGGGCGCCCATCCCAAGTGCGGATTGTCTGCAATACTTGTACATAGTTATTGTTACAAAAATCGGGTTATTATTGTTGTGAGCCATCTTTTCAGAGGCTCCTCTGTTATCATGCTGTTAACTGGGTTCAGATCACAGGTTGTACGGTGTGATTGGTGTGGCTGGTATGAGTCTTACCCGGGATTCAAAATCCTTCCTTATTGTGTACGCTCGTCCGGGCACAGTATCCTAACTGAGGCTTGGAGGAGGGTCATAGGGGGAGGAGCCAGTGCACACCAGGTAGTCCTAAAGCTTTTACTTTTGTGCCCAGTCTCCTGCGGAGCCGCTATTCCCCATGGTCCTTACGGAGTTCCCAGCATCCACTACGGACTATGAGAAATAGAATTATCTGTAAGTAAATTCTTATTTTTTCTCTAGCATCCATAAGGGATACTGGGGTCACTTAGTACAATAAGGGTATAGATGGGGTCCAAAGGAGCCGGTACACTTTAAATTTCTTCAACTGGGTGTGCTGGCTCCTCCCCTATATGCCCCCTCCCACAGCCAGTTTAGAAAACTGTGCCCTCAGGAGAAGATGCACACTCTGGAGCTCCAGAGGATTTTTCTTAAGTTTCTTTCAAAAGTTTTTTTTCCCCCGGTATGCTGTTTGGGCAACAGCATACCTGCACCGTGGTAGGTAGGGGGAGGACGGTCAACGGTCTCTGTAAGGTGTCGGAGCCGCTTCCCCACTGCAGGACCACTGTCCTGAAGGGTGGTTGTACCGCGGGCACGGCACCTTGCACACACACCCGCAGCACGCCACACACCACTAACATGAGCCTGAAGATGGGTGGTGAGTACACACCGGGGGCCCCACTAGTTGGGTCCCCCGGTTCTTGGTGCGGCGCGAGAGCAGGGGCAGCATACGGACCCTGCCTGGGGTGGGGGATCCCATGGTTCTCTGTGTAGACCGGCCAGCGGTTTAGTGCAAACAGGTAATTTCTCTTGCGTCCTAGAGGATGCTTGGGACTCCATAAGGACCATGGGGTATAGACGGGCTCCGCAGGAGACATGGGCACTCTAAAGACTTTAGATGGATGTGCACTGGCTCCTCCCTCTATGCCCCTCCTCCAGACCTCAGTTAGATCCTGTGCCCAGAGGAGACTGGATGCACTGCAGGGGAGCTCTACTGAGTTTCTCTGAAAAATACTTTTGTTAGGTTTTTTATTTTCAGGGAGCACTGCTAGCAACAGGTTCCCTGCATCGTGGGACTGAGGGGAGAGAAGCAGACCTACTTTAATGATAGGCTCTGCTTCTTAGGCTACTGGACACCATTAGCCCCAGAGGGTCGGAACACAGGTCTCACCCACTTTGTTCGTCCCGGAGCCGCGCTGCCGCCGCCGTCCTCACAGAGCCGGAAGATAGAAGCCGGGTGAGTATAAGAAGAAAGAAGACTTCAAAGGCTGCAGAAGACTTCTGATCTTCACTGAGGTACCGTGCAGCGGTAACGCTGCGTGCCATTGCTCCCACACTGACGGCACTGTAAGGGCGCGGGGGGGGTGCCCTGGGCAGCAAAATTTAACCTCTAGGGACACTGGCATAAATATATATACATACTGCGGAGGCAGTATATTACACAAATCCCCGCCAGTATAAAGATTTGAGCGGGACCGAAGCCCGCCGTTGAGGGGGCGGAGCTTGATCCTCCAGCACTAACCAGCGCCATTTTCTCCACAGCACGCTGCAGAGAAGCTGGCTCCCCGGACTCTCCCCTGCTGAACACAAGTACAGAGGGCACAAAAGAGGGGGAGGGGGGAACATTTATTTGGCGCAGTGAGTGGATTATATATATATAGATATATAGATATAGATATATAGATATATATATATAGATATATAGATATAGATAGTTATATAGATAGATATATAGATATATAGATATATATAGATATATATAGAAAAGCGCTGTACTGACTGGGTTTATATTCCAGTGTCCGGTGGCGCTGGGTGTGTGCTGGCATACTCTCTCTCTGTCTCTCCAAAGGGCCTTATTGGGGGACTGTCTCCATATAGATATATATCCCTGGGTGTGTGGGGGTGTCGGTATGTGTGTGTCGGCATGTCTGAAGCGGAAGGCTCATCTAACGAGGAGGTAGAGCAGATAATTGTGGTGTCTCCGTCGGCGATGCCGACACCTGATTGGTTGGATATGTGGAATGTTTTAAATGCAAATGTGTCTTTATTACATAAGAGATTAGACAAAGCCGAGTCCAGGGAAGGAACAGGGAGTCAATCCATGGTTTTGGCTGTGTCACAGGGCCCTTCAGGGTCTCAGAAATGTCCCCTGTCCCACGTAGCAGACACTGATACCGACACGGATTCTGACTCCAGTGTCTACTACGATGATGCGAGGTTACACCCTAGGGTGACCAAAAGTATTCATTATATGATTATTGCTATAAAAGATGTTTTGCATATTACAGATGACACCTATGTCCCTGACACGAGGGTATGCATGTTTAAGGAAAAGAAACCTGCGGTAACCTTTCCCCCGTCTCATGAGCTGAACGCTTTATTTGAAAAGGCTTGGGAGACTCCAGACAAGAAACTGTAGATTCCCAAGAGAATGCTTATGGCGTACCCTTTCCCGGCACAGGACAGGTACGGGGGGAATCCTCCCCCAGGGTGGACAAGGCTTTAACGCGCTTGTCCAAAAAGGTGGCGCTACCATCTCCAGACACTGCAGCCCTCAAGGATCCTGATCGCAGACAGGACACTACCTTAAAATCAATTTATACACATACGGGTGCCTTGCTCAGACCGTCTGTAGCGTCGGCATGGGTATGTAGCGCAGTAGCAGCGTGGGCAGATATCTTGTCATCTGACATTGACACCCTAGATAGGGATACCATTTTATTGGCCTTGGGTCATATTAAAGACGCAGCCTTATATATGAGAGACACTGCGAGGGACGTTGGGCTGTTAGGTTCAAGAGCCAACGCCATGGCTGTTTCTGCTAGGCGAGCCCTGTGGACCCGCCAATGGACGGGGGATGCCGATTCAAAGAGACATATGGAAGTTTTACCTCACACGGGTGAGGTCTTATTTGGGGAGGGTCTAGAGGACCTGGTTTCCACGGCTACCGCGGGTAAATCTTCTTTTTTGCCTTATGTTCCCCCACAGCAAAAGAAAACACCACAATATCAGATGCAGTCCTTTTCGGTCGCATAAGTCCAGAAGAGGTCGGGGCTCTTCCTTCCTCGCCAGAGGTAATGGTAGAGGGAAAAGAATGCCTGCGACGGCTAGTTCCCAGGAGCAGAAGTCCTCCCCGGCTTCTACTAAATCCACTGCATGACGCTGGGGCTCCGCTGAGGGAGTCCGCGCCGGTGGGGGCACGTCTTCAACTCTTCAGCCAATGGAGCAAGTGCTCCGGCTCACATCTTCAGATGCATTGGATCATATGCCTCTCACCTCAGGCCAGGATTTCCATCCTGTGGTGGCTATAGTCCTCAAACCTGCTGGAAAGTTGAAGTTTTCGGGAATCAGGATTGTATCCTCCTCACAAAGGACGCAAGTCCGTTGTGAGGAGGATACAATCTGAGAGGATGGGGAGCTGTTACCTGAGGGGCTCTGTTCCAGGGCAGGTGGTCAGCCCGCGAAGCCCTACTTCTGATCAACATTCTGGAACTTCCGACGATCTACAATGCTCTGCTTCAGGCCTCTCCTCTACTCCGTGATCAGGCCATTCAAGTTCAGTCGGACAATGCCACGGCGGTGGCATACATCTATCAGCAGGTAGGAACGAAGAGCAGAGCCTGCATGAGAGAAGTGTCACGGATACTTCTCTGAGCAGAAAGAAATGCAAGAGCAATGTCGGCATTCTTTATTCCGGGGGTAGACAACTGGGAAGCAGACTTCCTAAGTCGTCACGACTTCCACCCGGGAGAGTGGGGCCTCCACCCACAGGTGTTTCAGCAGATCACCGAACTGTGGGGCTGCCCACGGATTGACTTGATGGCATCTCGGCTCAACACAAAGCTTCGCTGGTATTGTTCAAGAACCAGGGACCCTCAGGCGATACCAGTGGATGGCCACCGTGGTCTTACCGGTTGGTCTACCTGTTTCCTCCGATTCCATTGCTCCCGAGGGTGCTAAAGAGAATCGAACATCAAAGAGTACAGGCAATTCTGGTTGCCCTAGACTGGCCTTGGAGGGGGTGGTACGCGGATCTTCGAGACACGTCCGTCGAAGATCCTTGGCCTCTACCAATGAGAAGAGACCTTCTACAGCAAGGTCCATTTGTCTTCCAGGACTTACAGCAGCTTCGTTTGACGGCATGGCGTTTGAGCGGAACATCGTAGCTCGCAAAGGCCTTTAAAGAAAGGTTATTACAACCATGGTTCAGGCCAGGAAGCCTGGGACGTTGAGACACTACCATGATATCTGGAGGAGATATGTCTCTTGGTGCGAGGAGCGCACATCGTTCTGCGAATTTTCACCTGGAACGCTTCTTGCGTTTCCTGCAGGATGGGGTGGATGTGGGCCTATGTCTGGGCTCCCTTAAAGTCCAAATTTCAGCCCTCTCTATTTTCTTCCAGAAGAAGTTGGTAGTGTTGCCAGATGTTCAGACCTTCTTGCAAGTGGTACTTCGCATACAGCCTATCTTTTGTGCCGCCAACGGCACCTTGAGATTTGAATGTGGTATTGGATTTTCTTCAGTCCTCCTGGTTTGCATCGTTGATGATGGTAGAAGACAAGTACCTAACGTGGAAGACGGTAATGTTACTGGCCCTGGCTTCTGCTAGGCGTGTCTCTGAATTGGGGGCCTTGTCGTGTAAAAGTCCATACTTGGTCTTTTATGAAGACAGAGCAGCGCTCCAGACTAGGCAGCAGTTCCTGCCGAAGGTTGTCTCTGCATTCTACTTGAACCAACCTATAGTGGCCCTGTCAAGTTCTGGCACTTCTGCTCCTCCGGACGCATTGGATGCTGTGCGAGCCTTGAAGATCTATATTAAGAGGACGGCTCGGATCAGAAAGACGGATTCCCTGTTTGTGCTCTATGATGCGCAGAAGAAAGGTTGCCCTGCTTCTAAGCAGTCCATTGCTTGTTGGTTTAGGCTGACTATCCAACAGGCCTATATCCACAGTCTCTGAAGGCCCACTCTACAAGATCGGTGGGGTCTTCCTGGGCGGCTGCCCGTGGGGTCTTGGCCTTGCAACTATGCCGAGCTGCTACCTGGTCGGGGAAGAACACCTTTGTGAAGTTCTACAGGTTTGATACCCTGGCCAAAGAGGATACTCAGTTTGGGCAGGTGGTGCTGCAGATGTCTCCGCACGTTCCCGCCCATTCTGGAAGATTTGGGACGTTCCCATCGTACTAAGTGGCCCCAGTATCCCTTATGGATGCTAGAGAAAATAGGATTTTAATTACCTACCGGTAAATCCTTTTCTCATAGTCCATAAGGGATACTGGGTGCCCGCCTCAGTGCGTTGACTGTTCTGCAGGTTTATCTTATGTACAAGTTTACCTGTTCAGCTGTTGCTGTTTTGTTGGCAGCCGTTGCTGGTCGGTTTATGTTGTGGTGTGCTTGTGCGTGTGAATCTCACCACTCGTTTGTTGTGTTCCTTCTCTCAAGTATGTCCATTCTAGTTCGGGCACAGCTTTACCTAGACTGGCTGTGGGAGGGGACATAGAGGGGAGGAGCCAGCACACCCAGTTGAAGAAATTTAAAGTGCCCCGGCTCCTTTGGACCCCATCTATGCCCCTATTGTGCTAAGTGACCCCAGTATCCTTTATAGACTACCAGAAAAGGATTTACCGGCAGGTAATATTAATCTTATTTTTTTGCATTCTGTCTCGTGTAACCTAGAAATATTTACTGCTGCTTAGTCTAACTTCTGTCATTAACATAAGGGCTGGTGGCTCTGTAACGAATACCGCTTTCAAATCTCAAACCCAGGTCGGACCCGGCTTTTGAACCTGGATCCAACCCGGGTCCGAGCAGTCTCAGACCCTTTCACATTGCAGTTTCAACACTGTTTATTCCCTAGTGCTTTTCACAATGAACCCGGGTCACCCATGTTAAACACTGTGATGTAATTTAAAATGGTCTTTTCTGGCTCACATTGATGAGGTTTCAAAGGAAGTAAAAGGAAAGGCTGGGGACTGCTCTGAGCAGACACACAAACAGCACCTTTTTCTGAGACCCGGGTTGAATATCCCAGGTCATAGGCTTTCGCACTGCACAGCGACCCAAGTCCGACCTGTTTTTAACCCGGGTTGAAATACAGGGTTGCTCGACTTGGGTTATTCATTTTGGCACTTTCACACTGCACCTCGACCCGGGTTGACCCGGCAATAACCTGGGTTATTTTGGTGATGTGAAATGGGTATCAGCTGTTGAATTAACTGCAGGTTACCATTGTTGCAACTAGACTGTAATACCCCTTTCACACCACAAACCCGGGTCCGACCCGAGTCGGAGACAGGTTAGTCCGTTTCACACTATACTTTCAACCCGGGTTATTGCAGGGTTGGCTCCTTTTAACTCAACCCGGGTCAGCAATTAAAACACCATGGATTTCATTTTAATTGGACTTTTTTTGGCTCAGAAAGATGGGTGTCAGAAAGGGAAAAAATTAGCGGAATGGGACAGCTCACAGCATTGCAGGAATCATGGCTGACAGAGCTATGTTTTATATACAATTGCATCTTTAATTGTTCCAGTAACTTACCTCCCAACTGTTCTGTTTTTCACGGGACAGTCCAGTTTTTTTGGGACTGTCCAGTGTCCCGTGGTGGGGGCAGTTGGGAGGCTAGTATCACTGCTGCACTGCTTAGCAGAACAGTGGTGAAATGACATGCGCATACGCATGCGCACAGCGTCTATTCACAGGTGACAGGGGGCATGCCAGCAGCTCAGCGCTGGGCATGCCCCCTCAGTGATGATACAAGGGGGGTGTGACTCACGATTGCAGCTCTGCCACGAGACCATGCCCCTTTCATATAGGCTACACCCCCATTTTGGGCGCGCCCCAAGGTCCCTCTTTGTACTTTTAATAAATTGGGAGGTATGCTGTAAACTGCATAGCAATCTCTGCCTCACCCCTAATTCTTAACAGCTCTAATTCTTAATGCTCTCTGTTCTTTCCTGTGTAGCATGGGTCAGGCTGCTGACATCATCAAGGCACACAAAGAACAGCCAATCAGCACTTTTACATGAATGCAGGGTTGAATAACCCGGGTTGGACACTTTAGAGTGCACATTGACCCGGGTCCAACCCGTGTATTATACCCCTTTCACACCGCACAAATAACCCAGTATCGACACTGCATATTGCCGGGTCGGCATGCGGTGTGAAAGGGGCATTGCCGAAATCGCGGGTCGCCTGACCCGGCAATTCAACCCAGGAATAAAGCAGTGTTATACCCGGGTTTAATACCGGGTCAGTGGCTGCATAAACGGGCTGGATAGGGAGAGGCGGCGCGGAGATGAGCTCATCTCCCAGCGCCACCTCCGCCCCCCCCCCCCCCTTGTTGCTATGGCAACCCGCCCGGCTTATTGCCGGGTCGGGAAAGCCTGCAGCAGCTGCCAATGCCGGATCCCAACCAGGAAGGACCCGCTTCCAATTCCCGGGTGGGATCCGGCATTGGCAGTGTGAAAGGGGTATAACACTGCTTTTATACCAGGTTGAAATGCAGTGTTACTCGACACGGGATATTTATAAGTGGTGCTTTTAGACTGCACCTCAACCCGGGTTGAGCTGGCTCGACTCTGCAATATCCCGGGTTATATATGCGGTGTGAAAGGGGTATAAATGACAGCGAAGGGTATTTGAAGGGGTAGGAACCAGGTGATTTAGGTCTTGCCCCATTGATTGCCAACACAGTGTTAAATGTGACATTTTGTAAGAGACACCCTGTTTCATGGGGTCCCATTAGCTGCCAAGGGCAGGTCCAGATCTGTGCCCTCCATGCTGCTAAAATGTGATTCCAGTGATACAAGTCAGGTTCTTGTTTTTAAATAAATCTTGGCGTATTTTTCCCCCTTAGGTGGTTTATGAAAAGTCAGCACGTGGACCCTGAAGAAGCAGTCCGAATCCATGCAGATGTCCGTGCCAAGAGATCTGTTGGGATTCACTGGGGAACATTTGCTTTAGCAAATGAAGTAAGGTCTATGAACCATTTTATTTATTTATTTATATATATATATATATATAGTGTGTTTTTGTTTACTTGAATCGTCATTTTTAGTAATGCAGGAAATTGTGCAGTTCCTAATAAATCAGTTATAAATAAGTCTATTTAGATTTCATTCCCTTTCATTGCAGCTTCCAAACTGTAATAATGATACTATTAGTGTATAGAATGTACTTGATATGTGGTTAATGTAAAACCTCCAATTCCTTTTGTTCTGCTCTTTTTAGCACTACCTGGATCCCCCAATAAAATTGAATGAAGCCCTTGAACGATATGGACTCACCCCAGACGATTTCTCAGTCATGAAGCATGGAGAGTCCAGACTCTTGAACACCTACAGTGATGACCCACCTGAAGGATGATTGTAGTAGTTCACTACTTTTTCACTCCAATTCTCAAGTAACCCTAAAGTTAGGTACAGTGTCAGATTTTTGGGGGGTTCATCCCACCAATTTGGGCACTTTTTCACCAAATTTAAGCTTCCAATATCTGAACTACACACAAAGCATTTTTAATCACTTAACCTATTTTCTGTCACACCACACTGAATTTACATGTGTTCACCCACAATGAAGATTACATCATAGAAAAATGTGGGAAATATGGTCAGATTATTGACAATGCTCACACACTTCAGGATATCAGGAGATTGTGGCTGAGATTGTCGCTCCTGACCAATCAAGCTAATTATTGAACGGTCATGTTTGTGGGCAAAATTTTCCTGATTTATTGGTGAGATGTCAAAACAATCATTTGTAAACACTATACGAGAAATAAGGCCTATGCCCCAATTGTTAGGAAAAAATATTGTATGGTGTGTACTGTAATGACACAAGTCATGTTTTACGGACTTCTGTCTGTGGAAATTAGTATGATAATTAATGACCTAGTGAATAGATTAATTCCCCTGTGCATGATTAAATAAATACAGAACAGATGACATGTTGGGGGTATTTGAGGATTGGAGTTGAGAACCACTGTCGTAGTTGGTGGAATCACCTGTACTCAGATTGGGTTGCAGTGTTTCATAATGAGAACTGCTTTTTGAACTTTCACTGACCTACACCAAAGTGTATTTAAACTTTTACCTTGAAATTAATCCATCTATTGTGTTGCAAACTATACTTGAATAATAACACCAGTTTTTTGTTGTTTTTTTTGACCTGGAGACATTTAAACAAACTAATCGAAGTCTTCCAAGATTGTAAGTTTGGACAAGCATATTGGTTATAATGTGCACCTTGCCTGCAAACTGGTACATTTTAATGTTGTGCCTTTTCATAGAATGCAGTAAAAACCGCAAAAACAAACAGTAAAACGGAATGTTACGTCCGTTGTCACATGGATTTATATTGGTTGCCTGTACTGCGTTTGGCATGCAAATTATTTGTACTGTATGTTTTATCCCAGGGCCTTTGTAATAATATTACCTTAAAAATAGATGATCACTGATTATAAGGATGCACATGTTTGATGGCTGCCTTTAAGAGGGGAAAAACTAAACCGTCTCTTTGGCACCTGAATCACGGATATTTTTTTTGGGGGGGGGGGGGATTTGTCCACTTATGGTTTTTTGTTCTGTCCAACAGTGTATGTTGCTTCAAAGTGTATGTAATTTATATATTTGAATACTTCTTATTCTTTATTATGGTTCATGATCTGTACTGCAGCTACTAGAGCTCAGCATGGATCTAAGTTAAGCCCCATACACACTAGTCGAGGCCCCGGTGGGGGGGGGGGGGGGGGGGGGGGGGGGAGTGGAGTTGTGGGGGAATGACAGCGTAGCATGGCTGTTGTTAACTAGGACCTCCTTCGTCTGTACATGTTCGGACGAGGGAGGTGGTCGTTAATGACGCACGCATCGTTAAAGATAGTGAGTGTACAGACTAGGTGATATTGTTCACAATATCGCTTAGTGTGTATGGGGCTTAAATAAGACACTGCTTACAACCCTTTTGTACATGTAAGTTAACTAAAAATCCACAGCATGAGAGATGTGCAAAACTAATCTAGGCATGGTAGATGAAATATGATGGGCATTGGGTAATGAGGCACAATGAAACATATAACCTAAAGCTGAACAGAAAGCCAATCCTTGCTGTTCTTTTGCTTCCTGTGCAGTGCTAGTGAGTGCAGACCTGACTTGCTGCTTTACGGGCAGTGGTGCCTGTCTGCCAGTTTCCAAGGTGTATGGGTTGATTATGAAATCCCGGTAGTCTGGATCCTGACTGTCAAAAGATCCACAGTGGAGTCCCGACGGCCAGAATCCCAACACATATCCCCTCCTACCCGCACCCTAACCCTAATCGTTTTCTCTAATCCTTGCCCTCCTCTTAGTGCCTAACCCTGTACTTACATCTAAAATCCATTGGGATTCTGACTTTCGAAATCCCGTCTGCGAGGATTTTGACCACATCCCAAGGTGTATACCCTCTTCTCAGCATTTGGGAACACCTCTATAAAAAAACAATCTGCCAGTGGTTTTGTAGATTGACAAATGCTATAGCAAATGTACATGTTGGAAGCAGTAAAATGTTACATCAAAGACCAGTTTACTTCTAAGTTACAATCACCACCTCAATCAGCTTTTCACATAAAGTACTGCTCTTATTATATTTGCCACTTTTTGTGCTTGAAGACTTGTCACATTGTTTGCCTGGTAATGCACTTTACAGTAAAAGTGCAAATGGGAGGAAGGAAAATGACACCAGATCAGATGGAAAATTCAAGTGCTTTTGTAGGGAGGGAACACATTGGTACACTCTCTTCTTTGGTATCCGGTTGCGGTGTCGACCACACTTAGGTCGTCAGTCAGTAGGTCGACCACTATTGGTCGACAGGGTTTTTAAGCCGACATGGTCACTAGGTCGACATGACAAAAGGTCGACATGAGTTTTTCACAATTATTTTAATTTTTTTAACTTTTTCATACTTTAAGATCCACGTGGACTACAATTTGGAATGGTAACCTATGTCGAGCGAGGGGACACTGTGCACTAATTGGGGTTCCCGGGCACTCTACGAAGAAAACACACAAAAAAAACATGTCAACCTAATGCTTGTGTCGACTTAGTCACTGTCAATGAATAGTGGTTGACCTAGACATTGTCGACCTAAGTGTGGTTGACTATATGAACTACACCCCTCTTCTTTATATCACTGAAATACTCCCATCCCGCAAAAGGTCATCTTCGAGCTCTTCACTGCAGAATGATCCATGCTGGGCAAGGAACGGCCTTTAACTGAGAACCTTTGTGCAACTGTAGATGCTGCTGTTAGCCAGAGAGTAGGCAATTATTAATGTAATGTTTTTCTACAGTCATAAATTACCTTTTAGTTTTTCTACCACATCCATTACTGCATTACACAAACTTTGAAAAGAAATATACATTTTGTAGATATTAAATGAGTATTATCTTAGTAAAATATAATGCACTCACAGTTTTCACAATATTTGACATTAAATTATAATGTTTTATAGTCTCCTTATGATGCATACTGATATACTTCTGCACATTTTTTTATTGTTATTGAAGTATGCCATTGGAAAACCAGCAGCACATTATTTCCTAGTTGACTGCTCTACAGTACTGTGCAAGCGGAAAACAAAAAGGGAAAAACGCATGTCGACCTTTTGACCTAATGACTGTCGACCTAAGCTGTGTCGACCTAACGACCGTATCCCCTCTCTGGTATGAGCACTGGTTTAGAGACAAAAAAAAAATCCTGGTGCCCCCAGCTACTTACAGTATATTGAAGCTGTTAGGATGGCCATAGTAGCTTCCATGACAACGTCACAGTCTGAGATGCATATGTCTGAATGTTCATGTTGGCTCTATTGTACTCTGAAGATTTCTGTGCACTTCAGTCAACTTGTAGCATAGGCTGTTGGCAATACTGAAAAGCTTGTACATTTGGTCAGATTAGGCAGCAGAAAAGAGGAATTATGATTGACAAGATCCTGTGTCTAATCTACTTCTGCCAATAAATTGTCACTGTGCCCTAGCACAGTGGTTCCCAAACTTTTCTGAATCACGGCGCCCTAGAGCATCATAATTTATTTTCATGGCACAGCTAGGCCAAAAGTTTCTTACTGAGAAATTTAGAAAGAAATATTAAATTAAGTATGTTGTGTTTATATGTCATTCCATGGTTCAATTATGCAGTGAGGGACAAGATTTGTTTCTGTTTGTCCGCATATTTTATAACTGACCGTCACCAGCACTGGTTTTGCCTATTACATTGACCATAACTAATTTGAATTGGTCCTAGACCACCAATCCAAGGCACCCCTGCAAGTTCCCTGAGGCACCCCAGCATGCCCTAGCATGTAAATATCTGTGGTGTCTAAGGTTATGTTTGTGCATTGTAGTCTAGGTAGTTGTAATTAAATTACTAGTGGCTTCCCTAACATGGGTTGTGTGGGTGGCAATATGTTTCAAAGAATAGTTACTAGAACAAATTTATAAGCTCTTTATACCAAACTAATTAGATTTCTGCAAAGTGGAAGTGCCTTTTTTTCACTTATCTCCAATGCCAAAATATAAATGTACAAAATGTATTTGTATATGGTATGACATGGGTGCTGTACACACTGATGAAGAATAAGGATGCTTGTTCTGTGTTACACCAACATAGATTAGGAACTGAACATAAACCAAACAATATCCTGTCAGCATGACCGTGGGATACTTCGTAACCAGCCTGTTCAGAATTGTCCCAAGAAGTGTCTACTTTCAGATATCCGTGCACCTCAAAGATTAAGACCTCACATGTAAATCCATCATAGATTGAAGGTGTAAAATAAACATCTTATATGTTCTTACAGAGCTGCTGGTCTTATCTCCATTTATATCAACTGGCTAATCTATGAGGTGAATGGATAGCTGAAAGGATATGTATTTGGTGGATTGGTGACACTACCTCGGTGCTAGCTACATTGTACACTGTGTATTTCATCTCATAGAATAGGAACTGATTTGTCCTCTAGATATGTACCTATGGATCACTGCAGTCTGGTGTTACAAGGAGATGTGGAGCCAAAGTTAATGTACTGCAGACTGATTGCAATCCCTAGAACTTTAATTGGTAGTAGAATGTAAGCAAAAATTACCTTTTTGAATGTGTGAAAAATAATATAGAAAACATTGTGGAGATGTTGAAATGTATTTTCTAAAACAAAAGGCTGCTCTTTATGAAGTATATTGTAGGTGATGTGATTGTAATTGCAGAGCAAGTTTTCAAGTTATTTCTGGTCTTTAATCACCTAATTGTTCTTAAATTACAGGAGTGGTATTTCTAGGATATTGTGTATATATAGAATGTGTGTGTATATATTAATCTCCAAATCAAACTCCTGACTAGATTCCAGCACACGGTGTAGTAATAAAGAGATTATTATACAGGTTGAGTATTCCATATCCAAATATTCCGAAATATGGAATATTCTGAAATATGGAAATTTTTTGAGTAAGACTGAGATAGTGAAACCTTTGTTTTCTATGGCTCAGTGTACACAAACTTTGTTTAGTGCACAGTTATTAAAAATATTTTATTATATGTGTGTATAAGGTGCATATGAAACATAAATGAATTGTGTGAATGTATACACACTTTATTTAATGCACAAAGTTATTAAAAATATTGTCTACAATGACCTTCAGGCTGTGTGTATAAGGTGTATATGAAACATAAATGAATTGTGTGAATGTATACACACTTTATTTAATGCACAAAGTTATTAAAAATATTGTCTACAATGACCTTCAGGCTGTGTGTATAAGGTGTATATGAAACATAAATGCATTCTGTGCTTAGACTTAGGTCCCATCGTCCTGATATCTATGGTATGCAATTATTCAAAAATACGGAAAAATCTGATATCCAAAATTACTTCTGTTTCCAAGCGTTTTGGATAAGGGATACTCGACCTGTACGAAGAGATTACAGGTTGAGTATCCCATATCCAAATATTCCGAAATACGGAATATTCCGAAATACGGAATTTTTTGAGTGAGAGTGAGATAGTGAAACCTTTGTTTTCTGATGGCTCAGTGTACACAAACTTTGTTTAATACACAAAGCTATTAAAAATCTTGTATTAAATTACCTTCAGGCTGTGTGTATAAGGTGTATATGAAACATAAATGAATTGTGTGAATGTAGATACACTTTGTTTAATGCACAAAGTTCTTAAAAATATTGGCTAAAATGACCTTCAGGCTGTGTGTATAAGGTGCATATGTAACATGAATGCATTCTGTGCTTAGACTTGGATCCCATCACCATGATATCTCATTATGGTATGCAATTATTCCAAAATACGGAATAATCCCATATCCAAAATACCTCTGGTCCCAAGCATTTTGGATAAGGGATACTCAACCTGTATTATACTCCAGTGTACCAGGAGTACCAATAAAGAAAATATGCAGACAGTGGCGTTTGCTTTCCTCCTTGGATCTTTTTCCAGACTGGTTGTACGCTGACTGATAATTGTTCAGATCAGCCGAAGAAACTACTATTCTGAAAGATTATCCTTTTAATGTGTAAGCATGAACAATAATTGTTCATAGCCTGAAAATGGCTAGATTTAAAGTCTGAATTGTTTGGTTATCAAATCTGTTCAATCCTCCTGATTGTCTTTGTCAACTCAGTCCTGTTAAATTAATGCCATTATATAACTTGCAGTGTATGGAGGCCTTCCAGTAAGCATCCCATGGCTCCTGAGAGATGTTGAAGAGACAGATCTGTAGACCAAGTGATGAAACATGATCACAATGAATAAAATCCTTCACCAATGCAATTATGTGACAAGCCATGGCCTGTTACCATAGCTGGAGTTGCTCCCAGGAGATCAAATATTTAAGCAAATGGCAATTTTTTCCAAAAGCCCCATCCTTACATTATTTGAGCATGGTACAATACTGTTATTCTGTGGCACAATGGCATTTGCCCAGAGTAGGTAAACACAACAAATTGAAGGGAGAAAAAGAATGAGGTAACAGATGTTTGGATTTATATGTTCATTTTCAAAGAGAAATGTTACATAGAGAGAGTTTATAATATGCACAGAGCTGGGATTACAATGTTATGCGAGTCATGTAGGAATAGTAACTCTTCAGTCCTATCAGTAACATCATATTATATGGGACAGTCTTGAAAACTTCACTCGTCTAGTTTGAGCTGTCACCAGATGGAGAAACACACTCATTCTAAATTACTTTTAGTCCCTCACTTGGTCGTGTCCAATTATATGCTGTGGATAAAAAAATTTAATTTATTGTTTTTAAAGTAATTATTGTTTTAGCATTACATGATGATTCATATCTAATTCAGCAAGTACAGACATGTGACTCAATTATGTGGGTTTGTATGTTAACATTGTACAATAAAATATAAAGGTTGAGCTAAATTTATTTTGTTTTCCTGCAAACACTAATCCAGTGGCTCTCAAACACGGTCCTCAAGGCACACCAACGGTCCAGGTTTTAGGTATATCCATGGCTCGGCACAGATAGTAAAATCAAACTGATTGAGGTGGTAATTAAGTCAGCTGTGGCCAAGCATGGATAAACCTAAAACTTGGCACAGTTGGGGTGCCTTGAGGATCGCGTTTGAAAACCTCTGCACTAATCTATTATATAATTATGGCTGTTGTCCTATCTGTAGGTGTGTGGGGGAACTCTCAGGTATAAACTTTGCTGCCACTGGTGGGAGGGGTCAGAACAAGGGGCACATCCGGTTAGGCGTGGGATTTACTGTGCGGGGAAAAGATCTGGGTTTCACGCCTAGAGCCATTCTTTTAACATTTTCCAGCATGGTAAAACCTCAGGTACCATACAGTACCCCATAAACTCTTCATAACATGCAGGAATCTGTGGGTCTCCCTGTGCAAGGAAAAAATCACCATCTGGTAATTAAATGTGCCAGATTTTGTCAGTTAAGAGAATTGGTCAGCACCAACAATAAGCTGTGGAGTTCTCATACTTGTTACCCGGTGAATTATGGGTCCAGAATGCTAGATAATATCAGTCTGGAAAGGATCATCTACTTAGATTAATCCAAGTTATGTTTCTGGAGTCTCTACAAATGTAATCTCCATTGCCAGGCTTAATTGTTCTCCTGAGAGTTTCCTTTATTTTAATTTTAGTTTTTGTCATTTTCAGGTAGCCCTGGTTGGCTACCAGACTTCCTGCTTCGTGTGACTTAGAGGGAGTACCGAATCAACCTTCTGAGGGTTAATGGTTCGTAATCCCAGCTGGCAGGACACTGAGCTCCTGATCACACATCGTTAGTATGTGTGCCCACACCAGCAGCTTGCCGCCACCCTCTAACAGATGCCGAAGATCCAGGAGCGGTGAGTGTTACACCAGGGTCCCGGTTAGCGGGTACCCAGTGCAGTTTTGGCGGAATGATGCACGGCGGCCACGAGCTGCGGTGCCCGCAGCAGACTAAACTGGTTTTGGGCTGAATGCCCCACCGTGCTCAGTGTCATCTAAGGCTTTGCGTGTACTGTTTTTACATATTTGCTCAGTTGTTAACGTGGCCAGTATAAATAAATTTCTCTATCGTCCTAGTGGATGCTGGGGTTCCTGAAAGGACCATGGGGAATAGCGGCTCCGCAGGAGACAGGGCACAAAAAGTAAAGCTTTAGGATCAGGTGGTGTGCACTGGCTCCTCCCCCTATGACCCTCCTCCAAGCCTCAGTTAGATTTTTTTGCCCGGCCGAGAAGGGTGCAATCTAGGTGGCTCTCCTAAAGAGCTGCTTAGAAAAGTTTAGCTTAGGTTTTTTATTTTACAGTGAGTCCTGCTGGCAACAGGATCACTGCAACGAGGGACTTAGGGGAGAAGAAGTGAACTCACCTGCGTGCAGGATGGATTGGCTTCTTTGGCTACTGGACATTAGCTCCAGAGGGACGATCACAGGTACAGCCTGGATGGTCACCGGAGCCTCGCCGCCGGCCCCCTTGCAGATGCTGAAAAGAGAAGAAGGTACAGAATCGGCGGCAGAAGACTCCTCAGTCTTCTTAAGGTAGCGCACAGCACTGCAGCTGTGCGCCATTGCTCTCAGCACACTTCACACGGCAGTCACTGAGGGTGCAGGGCGCTGGGAGGGGGGCGCCCTGGGAGGCAATGTAAACCTATTTTTTGGCAAAAAAAATACCTCACATATAGCCTCCGGGGGCTATATGGAGATATTTAACCCCTGCCAGAATCCGTTGAAGAGCGGGAGACGAGGCCGCCGAAAAAGGGGCGGGGCCTATCTCCTCAGCACACAGCGCCATTTTCCCTCACAGAAAGGCTGGAGGGAAGGCTCCCAGGCTCTCCCCTGCACTGCACTACAGAAACAGGGTTAAAACAGAGAGGGGGGGCACTAATTTGGCGTTAGAAATATATAAAAAGATGCTATAAGGGAAAACACTTATATAAGGTTGTCCCTATATAATTATAGCGTTTTTTGGTGTGTGCTGGCAAACTCTCCCTCTGTCTCTCCAAAGGGCTAGTGGGTCCTGTCCTCTATCAGAGCATTCCCTGTGTGTGTGCTGTGTGTCGGTACGTGTGTGTCGACATGTATGAGGACGATGTTGGTGAGGAGGCGGAGCAATTGCCTGTAATGGTGATGTCACTCTCTAGGGAGTCGACACCGGAATGGATGGCTTATTTAGGGAATTACGTGATAATGTCAACACGCTGCAAGGTCGGTTGACGACATGAGACGGCCGACAAACAATTAGTACCGGTCCAGACGTCTCAAAAACACCGTCAGGGGTTTTAAAACGCCCGTTTACCTTAGTCGGTCGACACAGACACGGACACTGAATCCAGTGTCGACGGTGAATAAACAAACGTATTCCTTATTAGGGCCACACGTTAAGGGCAATGAAGGAGGTGTTACATATTTCTGATACTACAAGTACCACAAAAGAGGGTATTATGTGGGATGTGAAAAAACTACCTGTAGTTTTTCCTGAATCAGATAAATTAAATGAAGTGTGTGATGATGCGTGGGTTCCCCCCGATAGAAAATTATTGGCGGTATACCCTTTCCCGCCAGAAGTTAGGGCGCGTTGGGAAACGCCCCTTAGGGTGGATAAGGCGCTCACACGCTTATCAAAACAAGTGGCGGTACCGTCTATAGATAGGGCCGTCCTCAAGGAGCCAGCTGACAGGAGGCTGGAAAATATCATATAAAAGTATATACACACATACTGGTGTTATACTGCGACCAGCGATCGCCTCAGCCTGGATGTGCAGAGCTGGGGTGGCTTGGTCGGATTCCCTGACTAAAAATATTGATACCCTTGACAGGGACAGTATTTTATTGACTATAGAGCATTTAAAGGATGCATTTCTATATATGCGAGATGCACAGAGGGATATTTGCACTCTGGCATCAAGAGTAAGTGCGATGTCCATATCTGCCAGAAGATGTTTATGGACACGACAGTGGTCAGGTGATGCAGATTCCAAACGGCACAAAGGTGTATTGCCGTATAAAGGAAGAGGAGTTATTTGGGGTCGGTCCATCGGACCTGGTGGCCACGGCAACTGCTGGAAAATCCACCGTTTTTACCCTAAGTCACATCTCTGCAGAAAAAGACACCGTCTTTCAGCCTCAGTCCTTTCGTCCCTATAAGAGTCATATTTGCCCAGGGATAGAGGAAAGGGAAGAAGACTGCAGCAGGCAGCCCATTCCCAGGAACAGAAGCCTTCCACCGCTTCTGCCAAGCTCTCAGCATGACGCTGGGACCGTACAGGACCCCTGGATCCTACAAGTAGTATCCCAGGGGTACAGATTGGAATGTCGAAACGTTTCCCCCTCGCAGGCTCCTGAAGTCTGCTTTACCAAGGTATCCCTCCGACAAGGAGGCAGTATGGGAAAAAATTCACAAGCTGTATTCCCAGCAGGTGATAATCAAATTACCCCTCCTACAACGAGGAAAGGGGTATTATTCCACACTATATTGTGGTACTGAAGCCAGAAGGCTAGGTGAGACCTATTCTAAATCTAAAAAATTTGAACACTTACAAAGGTTCAAATCAAGATGGAGTCACTCAGAGCAGTGATAACGAACCAGGAAGAAGGGGACTATATAGTGTCCCGGGACATCAGGGATGCTTACCTCCATGTCCCAAATTTGCCCTTCTCACTAAGGGTACCTCAGGTTCGTGGTATAGAACTGTCAGTTTCAGACGCTGCCGCTTGGATTGTCCACGGCACCCCGGGTCTTTACCAAGGTAATGGCCGAAATGATGATTCTTCTTCGAAGAAAAGGCGTCTTAATTACCCCTTACTTGGACGATCTCCTGATAAGGGCAAAGTCCAGGGAACAGTTGGAGGTCGGAGTAGCACTATCTCGGATACTGCTACAACAGCACGGATGGATTCTAAATATTCCAAAATCGCAGCTGATCCTGACGACACGTCTGCTGTGCCTAGGGATGATTCTGGACACAGTCCAGAAAAAGGTGTTTCTCCCGGAAGAGAGAGCCAGGGAGTTATCCGAGCTAGTCAAGAACCTCCTAAAACCAGGAAAAGTGTCAGTGCATCATTGCACAAGGGTCCTGGTAAAAATGGTGGCTTCCTACGAAGAAATTCCATTCGGCAGATTTCACGCAAGAACTTTTCAGTGGGATCTGCTGGACAAATGGTCCGGATCGCATCTTCAGATGCATCAGCGGATAACCCTATATCCAAGGACAAGGGTGTCTCTCCTGTGGTGGTTACAGAGTGCTCATCTTCTAGAGGGCCGCAGATTCGGCATTCAGGATTGGATGCTGGTGACCACGGAGGCCAGCCCGAGAGGCTGGGGAGCAGTCACACAAGGAAAAAATTTCCAGGGAGTGTGATCAAGTCTGGAGACTTTTCTCCACATAAATATACTGGAGCTAAGGGTAAATTTATAATGCTCTAAGCTTAGCAAGACCTCTGCTTCAAGGTCAGCCGGTATTGATCCAGTGGGAAAAACATCACGGCAGTCGCCCACGTAAACAGACAGGGCGGCACAAGAAGCAGGAGGGCAATGGCAAAAACTGCAAGGACTTTTCGCTGGGCGGAAAATCATGTGATAGCACTGTCAGCAGTGTTTCATTCCGGGAGTGGAAACTGGGAAGCAGACTTCCTCAGCAGGCACGACCTCCACCCGGGAGAGTGGAAACTTCATCGGGAAGTTTTTCCACATGATTGTGAACCGTTGGGAAATACCAAAGGTGGACATGATGGCGTCCCGTCTGAACAAAAAACGGGACAGGTATTGCGCCAGGTCAAGAGACCCTCAGGCAATAGCTGTGGACGTTCTGGTAACACCGTGGGTGTACCAGTCGGTGTATGTGTTCCCTCCTCTGCTTCTCATACCTAAGGTACTGAGAATTATAAGACGTAGAGGAGTAAGAACGCCGGATCCTAAGGGAAAAAAGGCATTCCGGAAGAGGTCATTCCTACCCTGGTCAAAGCCAGGAAGGAGGTGACCGCACAACATTATCACCACATGTGGCGGAAATATGTTGCGTGGTGTGAGGCCAGGAAGGCCCCACGAAGAAATTTCAACTCGGTCGATTCCTGCATTTCCTGCAAACAGGAGTGTCTATGGGCCTCAAATTGGGGCCCATTAAGGTTCAAATTTCGGCCCTGTCGATTTTCTTCCAGAAAGAATTGGCTTCAGTTCCTGAAGTCCAGAAGTTTGTCAAGGGAGTATTGCATATACAACCCCCTTTTGTGCCTCCAGTGGCACTGTGGGATCTCAACGTAGTTCTGGGATTCCTCAAATCCCATTGGTTTAAAACCAGTCAAATCTGTGGATTTGAAGCATCTCACATGAAAAGTGACCATGCTCTTGGCTCTGGCCTGGGCCAGGCGAGTGTCAAATTGGTGGGTTTTTTCTCAAAAAAGCCCATATCTATTTGTCCATTCGGACAGGGCAGAGCTGCGGACTCGTCCCCAGTTCTCTCCCTAAGGTGGTGTCAGTGTTTCACCTGAACCAGCTTATTGTGGTGCCTTGCGCCTACTAGGGACTTGGAGGACTCCAAGTTGCTGGATGTTGTCAGGGCCCTGAAAGTATAGGTTCCAGGACGGCTGGAGTCAGGAAAACTGACTTGCTGTTATCCTGTATGCACCCAACAAACTGGGTGCTCTTGCTTCTAAGCAGACTATTGCTAGTTGGATGTGTAATACAATTCAGCTTGCACATTCTGTGGCAGGCCTGCCACAGCCAAAATATGTAAATGCCCATTCCACAAGGAAGGTGGGCTCATCTTGGGCGGCTGCCCGAGGGGTCTCGGCTTTACAACTTTGCCGAGCGGCTATTTAGTCAGGGGCAAACACGTTTGTAAAATCCTACAAATTTGATACCCTGGCTAAGGAGGACCTGGAGTTCTCTCATTCGGTGCTGCAGAGTCATCCGCACTCTCCCGCCCGTTTGGGAGCTTTGGTATAATCCCCATGGTCCTTTCAGGAACCCCAGCATCCACTAGGACGATAGAGAAAATAAGAATTTACTTACCGATAATTCTATTTCTCGGAGTCCGTAGTGGATGCTGGGCGCCCATCCCAAGTGCGGATTATCTGCATTACTTGTACATAGTTACAAAAATCGGGTTATTATTGTTGTGAGCCATCTTTTCAGAGGCTCCGCTGTTATCATACTGTTAACTGGGTTCAGATCACAGGTTGTACAGTGTGATTGGTGTGGCTGGTATGAGTCTTAACCGGGATTCAAAATCCTTCCTTATTGTGTACGCTCGTCCGGGCACAGTATCCTAACTGAGGCTTGGAGGAGGGTCATAGGGGGAGGAGCCAGTGCACACCACCTGATCCTAAAGCTTTACTTTTTGTGCCCTGTCTCCTGCGGAGCCGCTATTCCCCATGGTCCTTTCAGGAACCCCAGCATCCACTACGGACTCCGAGAAATAGAATTATCGGTAAGTAAATTCTTATTTTACAGGGACTGTGTGCCATTGCAGGGGGCAGAGCTTCCCGGAGCGGGACCAGAGGTGGGAAGGCACCATTGCCTGCTGCTGCGGATCATCAAGGCTGCATGCACGCTGCTTCTCCAGGGACCCACGCTGTTGCAGACTCTGTACTGGTACCAGGGGTCATAAAAGGGGGGAGCATGCCAGCGGTACGCCACTGCACTGCTATCAGGTCATACACATATTTTACACATTGCGCTGCTGTGTTCTGGTGTCCGCTCTTCAGTGTCACTCCAGGGGCTCTATAGGGTCTGTGTGGAGTGTTGGTCAGTGGGCTGCGCTGTATTACAGTGGTAAAATGTCTTTTGACATGGTTATGTGTGCTGCCTGTAACTCTACCCCATCTTCAGTGGGGTCACTCATGTGTGAGCAATGTTCCTGATCTCCACAGGGACACAGTTCACATTCACCTGACTGGTTAGATAGTTTTAAGAGCATGATGCAGAATGTAAATTCAGAATTAGCTGCAGCTAAAAAAGAACGACAAGTGTTAAGACACTCTCTTGATTGTTTGGCAGATACCAAGAAGGCTTCCCAGCCCCCTCTAGTGATTTCACATAAACGCTCACTGCCACAAGTGCTCCAGTCTGATTCTGATCAGCCTGATGTGGATGATGAGGACAGCTCTCTGTCCCCTGGGGTGGAGGCTCTCATTTTTGCTGTAAAAGAGGTCCTTCACCTACCGGATCAGGAGTCAGAACCAGATGAGGATTGTACTTTAATGTTAGACCAAAGACCTCAGCAACTTTTCCTGTATCTAAAGAATTAAACTCCCTGGCCAGGGAGACTTGTTTAAACCCTGATAAAAAAAAATTGAAATTCCTCAGAGGTTTTTAACTACCTTTCCCCTCCCTGCAGAGGACAGGAAGGGTATGGGAACACCCACCGCCAGTTGACACGTCTGTATCCAGACTAAGAAATTGGTGCTGCCGGTACGAGGGGCTATATCCCTTAAAGAACCGGCTGACCGTAAAATTGAGACTACTCTAAAGGCAATTTATACGGGCAGTGGGCGCAGCACAGCGTCCCACAATTGTTTGTGGGTGGATTTCCAGGGCAACGGTAAAGTAGTCTGATTCTGTTATTGATGGTTTAGACTCTCTGCCACCTGATGAGGTAATTACTCTGTTGCAGCACATACAGAATGCTGCTAATTTTATGAGCGAGGCTATTAAAGAGTTGTGTGAGATAAATGGACGCACTACTGCTATGGCTGTTTTGGGATTCTGTGGTTACGCCAATGGTCAGTGGATGGTGATTCCAAAAAGGGGTAGAAAATCTTCTCTTTGCCTTGTTTGGAGACCAATTAAATAAATTGATCTCGGGCATTGGCGGGTAAGTTTACATATCTGCCGTCGGCTATGCCACCTGCTGGACGTTCTTACACAGGACCCTCTTTGCAGTCCTTTCGTGTGGCAAGGTTCAGGGGAAAGGGCCGGGGAGTTTCCACCACTCCGAGAGGATCCCTTGGTAAGTCCCGAAAATCTGCAGCTGCTACCTCCCTGGACCAGACCACCGTATCCCCTGCTGCTAAACCCTCCACATGACGGTTGGCCGCAGCAGCAAGGCAATTTTCAGGTGGGTGCTTGTCTTCATCACTTCGCTCACGTGTGGGCAAAGTCCTGCCGGGATCCTTGGATGAGGGATCTTATTTCCCAAGGATACAGGCTGGAATTTCAAGCATTCCCTCACAGGTTCTTAAGGTCGGGCTTACCAGCTTTACCCGCAGCAAGAGTTACCTTGCTAGAGGCTATTCGACTACTTTTGCAGACGGCGGTGGTGGTTCCTGTACCTCCATCACGCAATGGGGTTTTTACTCCAGTCTTTTTGTCGTTCCCAAAGTCTCTGAACCCGTATCTGTGGGTGTTCAAGTTCAAAATGGAATCTATATGGGCAGTGGTGTCTGGTCTGGAGGAGGGGGAGTTTCTGGTGTCTCTGGATGTCAAGGATATCTACCTGCACATTGCCATGTGGGCCCCCTCATCGGGTTTATCTCAGGTTCGCCATCTCGGATGACCATTTCTAGTTTCAGGCTTTGGCCTGGCCACAGCTCTGAGGGTATTCACCAAAGTCATGGCAGAGCTGATGCTGCAACTGCGCATGATGGGGGTCAACATAGTCCCCTACTTGGACAATCTCCTCATAAAAACTGTGTCCAGGGAGGGCCTGCTGCACAGCATCGATCTGATTACTTGTCTGTTTACGGATCCTAAATTTTTAGAAATCTCACCTGGAACCGACCCAACGTCTTCAGTTCCTGGGAATGATACTGGATACAGTGTCTCAAAAGGTGTTTCTCCTGATGGACAAGGCCTTGACTATACATGCTATGGTTCTCTGTGCTCAGTACTCATAAGGTATCCATACATCTTTGCATCTGATTACTAGGCAAGATGGTGGCTGCTTACGAGGCAGTCCAATACGGCAGATTTCATGCCCGACCATTTCAGCTGGAACTGCTGGACAAATGGTTGGGGTCTCGCCTTCACATGCATCAGGAAGTGACCTTATCTCAGTGTCCAGATTTCATTATTATGGTGGCTACAAGTTCCTCACCTAGTAGAGGGCAGGAGTTTCAATATCCACTCGTGGATTCTTCTGACAACAGATGCCAGCCTCCGGGGTTGGGGTCTAGTTCCAGGGGTATGGTCGAGACAGGAATCTGCTCTGCCGAAAAACATCCTGGAACTAAGGGCAATTTACAATGCTATTCTGCGAGCTTCTCATTTTCTGGAGGATCAGGCGATCCAGGTTCAGCCGGACAACGCCACGGCGGTGGCGTACATAAACTGACAAGGGGGAACAAGAAGCAGAGCGGTGATGCGAGAGGTGTCAAAAATCCTCCTCTGGGCGGTGGCAAACGCAAGGGCCATCTCAGCCATATTCATTCCAGGAGTGGATAAGCTGGGAAGCAGACTTCCTCAGCAGGCACAACCTCCATCCGGGTAATAGGACCTATAGCCCCAGGTGTTTCAACAGTTAATTCACCAGTGGGGCTGTCTGCAGATAGATCTGATGGCTACTCGTCTCAACAAGAAGCTAGGCTGTTACTGTTCCAGAACGAGGGATCCGCAGGCTGTAGTAGATGACACCTTGGACATTCCAGTACCTGTTCCCTCCTCTACTGCTAATCCCAAGGGTTCTAAAAAGACTAAGGGAAAGCGTTCAAGCAATTCTAATTGGCCACGACGGGCGTGGTACTCGGACCTCCTAACCTTGGCTCTGGAGGATCCTTGGCCTCTGCTGCACCAAAAGGATCTAATTCAACAAGGTCCATTCGTCTATCTAGACTTACAGCGGCTATGTTTGATTCTTGGAAGTTGAGAGGGAGATTCTAGCAAGAAATGGTCTTCCCTCCCGGGTTTTTTCCACCACGGTTCAGGCCAGGAAGATGGTTACGTCAAAACATTATCATCGTATCTGGAAAAATTATGTTTCCTGGTGTGATTGTAGAAAGGGTTTTCCCGTGGAACTTAGAATTGGTCATTTTCTACTTTTCCTGCAAGCGGAAGTGGATATGGGCCTACGTTTAGGCTCCATCATAGTCCAGATTTCTGCGCACTCTATTTCTTCCAGAAACAGCTTGCCTTGTTGCCAGAAGTACAGACCTTCCTAAAGGGAGTTCTTAATATGCAACCGCCCTTTGTACCTCCAAAGGCTCCGTGGGACATCAATGTGGTTTTGTCCTTTCTCCAATCGGACTGGTTTGAACCCTTACATAGGGTGGAGTTAAAATTTCTCAACTGGAAGACAGTGATGTTATTGGCATTGGCGTCTGCCAGACGTGTCTCTGAATTGGGGGCCTTATCCTGTAAGAGCCCTTATTTAATATTTCATGAAGAGAGGGCGGAACTTAGGACCCGTCCTCAGTTTTTGCCGAAAGTGATGTCAGCTTTTCATGTGACTCAACCTATTGTAGTTCCAGTATTGTCTGACTCTTCCATTGGTCCTGAGTCCTTGGATGTGGTCAGGGCTGTGAAGATTTAGACGGCCCGTCATCGGAAATCTGACTCGCTGTTTGTCCTTTATGATGCCTCCAAGATTGGTCGGCCGGCTTCTAAGCAATCTATTGCTCGCTGGCTCAGGTCGACCATTCAACAGGCCTATTTGGCGGCTATGCCTTTGCCGGCATCTATTCAGGCCCACTCAACGAGGTCGGTGATGTCTTCCTAGGCGGCTGCTCGGGGAGTATCAGCCCTAGAATTGTGCCGAGCTGCAACTTGGTCTGGTACGAACACGTGTGTTAAATTCTATATGTTCAATACCTTGGCCAAGGATGACCTTCAGTTTGGTCAGGCGGTTTTTCCAGGGGTCTCGTCAATCTCCCACCTGTTTGGGACTTCCCCATGGTACTAAAGTAGAAAACCCCAGTATCCACTAGGACGTAAGAGAAAATAGGAGATTAATACCTACCGGTATTTCCTTTTCTCCTAGTCCGTAGTGGATACTGGGCACCCGACTCAGTGCTTCGTTCCCGCTTACCTGTGTAAGTTTTTGGTTGGACCGGCATTACAGTCCCATTATGTTGTTGGGATAGCTGTGCTGTCCTGGTTAAGTTGGTGTTGCTATCCTCTGTTCTGGTTAGTGCCCTCCTATTCGTTTATGGTTGTGTGTTGGCTTGTTGCCTCACCGCTGTTGTAATGTTTCTTCTCTCATATTATGTCTGTCTCCTTGTGCACAGTATTCCTAGACTGAGTCTGGTAGGAGGGGCATAGAGGGGAGGAGCCAGCACCCACATACTAAAGGTTTTTAAAGTGCCAGGGTCTAGTGGACCCGATCTGTACTCCATGGTACTGAAGTACAAGACTCCAGTATCCACTACGGACTACGAGAAAAGGAATTACTGGTAGGTATTAAATTCCTATTTCTCTTACGTCCTAGAGGATGCTGGGGACTCTGTAAGGACCATGGGGTATAGACGGGCTCCGCAGGAGACATGGGCACTCTAAAGACTTTAGATGGGTGTGCACTGGCTCCTCCCTCTATGGCCCTCCTCCAGACCTCCGTTAGATCCTGTGCCCAGAGGAGACTGGGTGCACTGCAGGGGAGCTCTACTGAGTTTCTCTGTAAAAGACTTTTGTTAGGTTTTTTATTTTCAGGGAGCACTGCTGGCAACAGGCTCCCTGCATTGTGGGACTGAGGAGAGAGAAGCAGACCTACTTAAATGATAGGCTCTGCTTCTTAGGCTACTGGACACCATTAGCTCCAGAGGGTCGGAACGCAGTTCTCACCCTCGCCGTTCGTCCCGGACCCGCGCCGCCGTCGTCCTCACAGAGCCGGAAGATAGAAGCTGGGTGAGTATGAGAAGAAAGAAGACTTCAAAGGCGGCTGAAGACTTCAGATCTTCATTGAGGTACCGCGCAGCGGTAAAGCTGCGCACCATTGCTCCCGCATTTACACACATACTGGTATCACTGTATGGGTGCAGGGAGGGGCGCCCTGGGCAGCAATTATGAAACCTCTAGGGACACTGGCACAGGTATATACTGCGGACGCTGTATATTGCAAAAACCCCCGCCAGTATAAGGATTTGAGCGGGACCAAAGCCCGCCGTTGAGGGGGCGGAGCTTGAGCCCTCAGCACTAACCAGCGCCATTTTCTCCACAGCACGCTGCAGAGAAGCTGGCTCCCCAGACTCTCCCCCTGCTGAACACAAGTACAGAGGGCACAAAAGAGGGGGGGGAGGGGGCATATTTATTTGGCGCAGTGAGTATATTTATATAAAAGCGCTGTACTGACTGGGATTTTATTCCGGTGGCACTGGGTGTGTGCTGGCATACTCTCTCTGTCTCTCCAAAGGGCCTTATTGGGGGTCTCTCTCTCTCTCTCTCTCTATATATATATATATATATATATATATATATATATAATCATCTCTGAGTGTGTGGGGGTGTCTGAAGCGGAAGGCTCATCTAAGGAGGAGGTAGAGCAGATGATTGTGGTGTCTCCGTCGGCGACGCCGACACCTGATTGGTTGGATATGTGGAATGTTTTAAATGCAAATGTGTCTTTATTACATAAGAGAATGGACAAAGCAGAGTCCAGAGAAAAAACAGGGAGTCAATCCATGGCTTTGGCTGTATCACAGGGCCCTCCAGGGTCTCAGAAACGTTCCCTGTCCGAAGTAGCAGACACTGATACCGACACGGATTCTGACTCCAGTGTCGACTACGATGATGCGAGGTTACACCCAAGGGTGGCCAAAAGTATTCATTATATGATTATTGCAATAAAAGATGTTTTGCATATCACAGATTGACCCCTCTGTCCCTGACACGAGGGTATGCATGTTTAAGGAAAAGAAGCCTGAGGTAACCTTTCCCCCATCTCATGAGCTGAACGCGTTATTTGAAAAGGCTTGGGAAACTCCAGACAAGAAACTGCAGATTCCCAAGAGAATTCTTATGGCGTATCCTTTCCCCGCACAGGACAGGTTACGGTGGGAATCCTCGCCCAGGGTGGACAAGGCTTTGATGCGCTTGTCCAAAAAGGTGGCGCTGCCGTCTCCAGACACGGCAGCCCTCAAGGATCCTGCTGATCGCAGACAGGAAACTACCTTAAAATCAATTTATGCACATACGGGTGCCTTGCTCAGACCGGCAATAGCGTTGGCTTGGGTATGTAGCGCAGTAGCAGCATGGGCAGATAACTTGTCATCTGACATTAATACCCTAGATAGGGATAGCATTTTATTGACCTTGGGTCACATTAAAGACGCAGCCTTATATATGAGAGACGTGGGGCTATTAGGTTCAAGAGCCAACGCCATGGCAATTTCTGCTAGGCGAGCCCTGTGGACCCGCCAATGGACGGGTGATGCCGACTCAGAGACATTGATGTTTTGCCTTACAAGGGTGAGGTTTATTTGGGGAGGGTCTCGCGGACCTGGTTTCCACAGCTACTGCGGGTAAATCTACTTTTTTACCTTATGTTCCCCCACAGCAAAAGAAAACACCACAATATCAGATGCAGTCCTTTCGGTCGCATAAGTCCAGAAGAGGTCGGGGCTCTTCCTTCCTCGCCAGAGGTAAAGATAGAGGGAAAAGAATTCCTCCTACGGCTAGTTCCCAGGAGCAGAAGTCCTCCCCGGCTTCTACTAAATCCACTGCATGACGCTGGGGCTCCGCTGCGGGAGTCCGCGCCGGTGGGGGCACGTCTTCGACTCTTCAGCCAGGTCTGGGTTCAGTCAGACGGGGATCCTTGGGCGATGGAAATTGTATCCCAAGGCTACAAGCTGGAATTCGAAGAGGTGCCTCCTCGCCGATTTTTCAAATCGGCTTTACCAGCTTCTCCCTCAGAAAGGGAGATAGTTTTAGCTGCAATTCAAAAACTTTGTCAACAGCAAGTGATTATCAAGGTTCCCCTAGTCCAACAGGGGAAGGGGTACTATTCAACTCTGTTTGTGGTCCCGAAACTGGATGGCTCGGTCAGACCCATTCTGAATCTAAAATCCCTAAACTTGTATTTGAAAAAGTTCAAATTCAAGATGGAATCGCTCCGGGCAGTTATCTCCAGCCCGGAAGGAGGGGGGATTTTGTGGTGTCTCTAGACATAAAGGATGCATACCTTCATGTCCCCATATATCCCCCTCATCAGACGTACCTGAGATTCGCTGTACAGGACTGTCATTACCAGTTTCAGACGTTGCCGTTTGGGCTTTCCACGGCCCCGAGGATTTTCACCAAGGTAATGGCGGAAATGATGGTGCTCCTGCGCAGGCAGGGAGTCACAATTATCCCGTACTTGGACGATCTGATAAAAGCGAGATCGAGAGATCAGTTGTTGAAAAGCGTGTCGCTCTCCCTGAGAGTGCTGCAGCAGCATGGCTGGATTCTAAATCTACCAAAGTCACAGTTGATTCCAACGACTCGGCTATCTTTCTTAGGTATGATTCTGGACACGGAACAGAAGAGGGTATTTCTCCCAATGGAAAAAGCCCAGGAACTCCAGAACATGGTCAGGCCCTGCTAAAACCAAAAAGAGTGTCAGTCCATCAATGCACTCGAGTACTGGGAAAAATGGTGGCGACCTACGGGGCCATCCCCTTCGGCAGGTTCCATGCGAGGACGTTTCAGTGGGACCTTCTGGACAAGTGGTCGGGGTCCCATCTACAAATATATCAGAAAATAAGCCTGTCCCCCAGGGCCAGGGTGTCTCTCCTGTGGTGGCTGCAGAGTACTCAACTTCTCGAGGGTCGCAGGTTTGGCATTCAAGACTGGATTCTGGTGACCACGGACGTGAGCCTCCATGGTTGGGGAGCAGTCACACAAGGAAGAAATTTTCAGGGACTATGGTCAAGCCAGGAGGCTTCTCTACACATCAACATACTGGAATTGAGGGCCAAATACAACTGCCTACGACAAGCGGTGAATCTTCTTTGCGGCCTACCAGTGCTGATTCAATCAGACAATGTCACAGCCGTGGCTCATGTAAACCGTCAAGGCAGGACAAGGAGCAGAGTGGCAATGGCGGAAGCAACCAGGATTCTTCGCTGGGTGGAAAATCACGTAAGCGCTCTGTCAGCAGTCTTCATTCCGGGAGTGGACAACTGGGAAGCAGACTTCCTCAGCAGACACGATCTCCATCCAGGAGAGTGGGGACTTTATCAAGAAGTTTTTTGCAGAGATAACAAGTCGTTGGGGACTTCCTCAAATAGACATGATGGCGTCACGCCTCAACAAGAAGCTTCGGAGATATTGTGCCAGGTCAAGGGACCCTCAGGCAGTAGCGGTAGACGCCCCGGTAACACCATGGGTGTTCCAGTTGGTCTATGTGTTCCCTCCTCTTCGTCTCAAAAATATTGAGACTCATAAGACAAAAAAGAGTGCATACAATACTCATTGTTCCAGATTGGCCTCGAAGGGCCTGGTATTCAGATCTTCAGGACATGCTCACAGAAGATCCGTGTTCCAAGACTTACCGCGGTTACGTTTGACGACATGGCGGTTGAACACCGAATCCTAGAAAGGTATTCCGGAGGAAGTCATCCCTACTCTGATAAAGGCTAGGAAGGAGGTGACGGCGAAACACTATCACCGTATCTGGAGGAAGTATGTATCTTGGTGTGAAGCCAAGAATGCTCCTACGGAAGATTTCCACCTGGGCCGTTTTCTCCACTTTCTACAAACAGGAGTGGATATGGGCCTAAAGTTAGGCTCCATTAAGGTACAGATTTCAGCCCTATCCATATTCTTTCAGAAGGAATTGGCTTCTCTCCCAGAAGTCCAAACTTTTGTGAAGGGAGTACTGCACATCCGGCCTCCTTTTGTGCCCCCAGTGGCACCATGGGACCTTAACGTGGTGTTACAGTTTTTAAAATCACACTGGTTTGAACCTTTTCAAACGGTGGAATTAAAATTTCTCACTTGGAAAGTGGTCATGTTGCTGGCCTTGGCATCTGCAAGGCGGGTGTCCGAATTGGCGGCTTTGTCTCACAAGAGCCCCTATCTGATTTTCCATGTGGATCGAGCAGAGTTGAGAACTTGCCCTCAATTTCTGCCTAAGGTGGTTTCGTCATTTCATATGAACCAACCTATTGTGGTGCCTGTGGCTATGGGGGACTTAGAGGATTCCAAGTCCCTTGATGTAGTCAGGGCCTTAAAAATTTATGTAGCAAGGACGGCTCGAGTTTGGAAAACAGAGGCACTGTTTGTCCTGTATGCGGCCAACAAAGTTGGCGCTCCTGCTTCTAAGCAGACTATTGCTTGCTGGATCTGTAACACGATCCAGCAGGCTCATTCTACGGCTGGATTGCCGGTACCAAATTCGGTAAAGGCCCATTCCACTAGGAAGGTGGGCTCTTCTTGGGCGGCTGCCCGAGGTGTCTCGGCATTGCAACTTTGCCGAGCGGCTACTTGGTCGGGTTCAAACGCTTTTGCTAAATTCTACAAGTTTGATACTTTGGCTGAGGAGGACCTCATGTTTGCTCAATTGGTGCTGCAGAGTCATCTGCACTCTCCCGCCCGGTCTGGAGCTTTGGTATAATCCCCATGGTCCTTACGGAGTCCCCAGCATCCTCTAGGACGTAAGAGAAAATAAGATTTTAAACCTACCGGTATATATTTTTCTCCTAGTCCGTAGAGGATGCTGGGTGCCCGTCCCAGTGCGGACTGAATTCTGCAAGACTTGTATATAGTTATTGCTTACATAAGGGTTATGTTACAGTTTTGATCAGTCTCTGGATGATGCTGTTTTGTTTCATACGGTTAACTGGTTTGTATGTTCCTAGTTGTACGGTGTGGATGGTGTGGGCTGGTATGTATCTTGCCCTTAGATTAACAAAAATCCTTTCCTCGTACTGTCCATCTCCTCTGGGCACAGTACTCTAACTGAGGTTTGGAGGAGGGGGCATAGAGGGAGGAGCCGGTGCACACCCATCTAAAGTCTTGAGTGCCCATGTCTCCTGCGGAGCCTGTCTATACCCCATGGTCCTTACGGAGTCCCAACATCCTCTACGGACTAGGAGAAAAAGATTTACCGGTAGGTTTAAAATCTTATTTTCATATAGCGCTCTTTCTTCTATAGGACTCGAGATGCTTTACAGACATGTTATAATTAATTATTACAGCAAGTAGAAAACCCACATCGAAATAAAAGGAAGAAAATCTAGAGAGCCCAATGGGCCTAATGCCATGTTCCACGCACTACGTAGGATTAGCATGGGAGGAATAGGTCATGCCTAGAAGAGATTAAAATGGGGTGATTGCAGAAGCCTAAAGCTAGGCAGGCATAGGGTCCTAACAGAACAAAAGGGTCCATGTATTTTTCATCCCATCCTCAAGTGCAATTGGTGAGGCAGCCATGTTGGGTGCACTATGAAGGATACACTGTGTGCGATAAGTCATACAAGGACTCTAGGCATATAGTGGACTGAAACGTGTATCGTATGACTACATCAGCCTGTAGTGCCTCCTGCCCATGCTGCTGCCTGGGCCACACTGTGTGAGTTGCTACTGCCAGGGTGTACAACTAATAGGGAGGTAAAGCATACGGGGGTAAATGTATTAGCCTCCGTTATGGGGGAGACGCAGTATCAGTGCACGTTATGTGCACTGATACTGCTCCCCCATGTAAGACAGCAGTGATGCTATAGCTCCCCTGTCCATATTGGCGCTACTATCCCTGCACATGCGCAGAGGAGCAGGCCGGGCAGGGAGACTGCATCAGCACTGAGCTGACGAGCTGTGTGCTCAGGAAAGCATTGCCCGAGGGGTATGTTCTTACATCTTGTCAATATCCCTTCCTACTTTGCCTCGGTAATGAGGTGTAGCAGGAAGTGTTATTGCGGCACAATACGTGCCACTATAATACATTTACCCCATATTTGGGGTTGTAAGGAGAAAGTATGAGAAATTAGAGGTATGGAGGGAATGAAAAAACAGAGTCTGGTACTAATATTGTATATATAGTCCAAGTTATCAGAGTGGGAACCGATGTGGAGATGGAGTGGGTGAAACCTTTCAGCCCACGTGGGCCAGATGGTGAGAGGCAGAAGTCCTAGTGGTTTCAAAGCTCAACTGCTGGAGAAGAGTAGGAGCTAGGCAGCACTGACATTGGAGACACAACAGCAGATGCAGCCTGGCCACTCTTTGTCCTTGCAGCTGGAGGAGCACGGAGAGGACACTGACTAAGACCACAGGGCTAGCCCTCTGCCCACCATCCCAGCAGCATGCAGGCACACAGGATCCCATCATCTCACACATCCACAGCGGGGACTGGGCAGTGCGGAGCACGGCAAGGCCACTTCACCCAGCGGCAGAGGCAGCAAATCCCCTATGGTGGGCCAGATCTTAGAGCAGACCCACGCCGCATCCCATCCAGCAAGGCCGGGAACCACCACAAGCAACCAGAATACAGCAGCGCGACAGAGAGATACCAGTGGTGATTGACAGGTGAGGAAGGGCCATCTAGTCCATCCATGACCCTCCTAAGGTGCCCAATCCATTGGAGGGAGCTCTGTCATTATCTTCAGTGCAGTTACAAATGGCCGTACTGAGGCTATAGACTAGGGGTGGGCAAAATGCGGCCCGCAAACCGATCCTGCCCGGCCCACTGCCTCCCACCAGCGAGCAATGACAAGCGGCCCGACCGGCTGAGCTGCTTGTCATTGCTCTGCACTGCAGTACCTCCAAGCTGCCAGCGGGGCCTCTCTCCCCTGCTGCTGCGTTGTAGCAGCCTCCTCCAGAGTCCCCAGTGACAACGGCTGTGTTCAGCCGAGAAGGGGGCGGGGCTACACGGGACCTCAGAGGGCGGAGCTACACGGGACAAGAGCCAGACTGCTACAGATCCATCCTTCCTGCCACTGCCAGCCAGATCAGTAAGTTACTGGGGAAAGTGAAAGAAAGTGTGTGTGTGTGTGTGATAGTGTGCATATATTTGTGTGTGCGGGCAGTGAGGTCAGACTGTTTTTAGGTTTGGGGGAGAGATCTCTAGCTCTCGCTGTACCAACCCCTCCTGTGTTCTATCACCATGTCACCCCCATGTTCTGTCACTATGTCACCCACCCTCCCCGTGTTCTTTCACTGTTACACCCCCCGTGTTGTCACCGTGTCACACATCCGTGTTCTGTCACTGTCACCCCCGCCCTCCCCGTGTTCTGTCACCCCCACCGTTTTCTGTCACTGTGTCACACACCCATGTTCTGTCACCCCCCTCCCCGTGTTCTGTCACCCCCACCGTTTTCTGTCACTGTGTCACACACCCGTGTTCTGTCACTGTCACCCCCCCCCTCCCCGTGTTCTGTCACCGTGTCACACACCTGTGTTCTGTCACTGTCACCCCCCCTCCCCGTGTTCTGTCACTGTGTCACACCCCCATGTTCTGTCACCCCCACCGTGTTCTGTCACTGTGTCACACACCCCGTGTTCTGTCACCCCCACCGTGTTCTGTCACTGTGTCACCCCCACCGTGTTCTGTCACCGTGTCACACCTTTCCCCAGGGGCCATAAGACACTGGATAATTTGCTTGCTGCACAATAATTATCCTAAATAAAATGTTAATATGTAAAAAGGCTCTCTACCTGCCGTAATGTGTGTAAAAGGGGTTCTACCTGGTGTAATGTGTGTAAGTGGCGCAATTTGAATAATGGAGACTATTGTGCAGCCTAATAGGAATCTGTATTATTTTTTGCCCACACCCCTTCCACATGAAGCCACGTCCCTATATTTTTGGCAAGTGGGGTGAGCTGCTATTTTGTATGTGGCCCTCTGATACTGACAGGAAATGTCAAGTGGCCCCTCAGCTGAAATAATTGCCCACCCCTGCTATAGACTAAAGACCCCCATTAGAATGACTAGCAAACAATGCGATGTCGTTAACGATTTCCCTTGAGTTCCCCAGCAGTTTTGGACTCCCGATATCGTTCACAAATGTTCATTTTGATCGACTAAGGCTAGTGCTAACGAAAATTACAAATCTTGCCTGCAGTAGGGAAAATCTGAAGATACGACAAACGACCAGCAGGACAGTGCATCAGATCGTTTGTGAAAGCTACACAATTTAATTACTAACGATTTATCGATCCAGTGTTTCGAAATCATGCACATCGTCCTAATGTGTGTGTCCTAACGTCCTTTAGGCTTACCACTCCCATATATAGCACCTGAGAATAAACATTGTACATGTCTAGTTCCCTGGAACCTCCATCTGGGAGTGGGGTTTTCACCAGCGCAAGCTGGGAGTCTGACACACCCACTCTCTTCACAGTAGCACATTAGGTTATAAGTAGAGGAAAATCCTTATTTTAATTTAAAAAATAAGACAGTGCAGTACCCCTGACATACCCCTCCCAATGAAACAATGTATTTAGAGGTTTTTTCTATAGGAAAATATGGCAAATATTTTTATTTTCTCTAAAAACAGAAAAATGGGTTACATTAGAGGTGTACAGTATGTGGGGGTATTGCAAGGGGTTACTGAACTTGCAGATAGGCATTACGAGGGTTTTTAGTTTTTTTATTACAAACATATACTGTACACACTTAAAAATGATTACAGAGGCGCATTAATGTATCTCAAAATATTCTAAACACTTCCTGGCTATAACTGTACCACAACTGATAAAAGTTGCAAAAACCAATCTTTTGACACAATGCCTCTGCCTTTAATAGGATAATTTCCCTACTCTTATGCAGCAGCTGTCATTTCTAAAACATTTGCTTGGGAGTGTGCTTCATGGAAATAAACAGCATAATGTGAAGCTGAGAGCACAGGGGACAGAATACGCGGTTGAAGGGAGGTGGGCAATTCAATTAGCGTTGGCCATAAAATGTGGTGGGAAAGGTGGTATATTGACAAATTTTCAGGAAATCCCAGAGGGCAGGGAATTTGGTTGTGTGTGCAGGAGTACATTGTGACTAATTAAATTCATGTTGTAGGTCTGCTGTTAATCTACACCAGCATCAGTGGCAGTCTAATTATTGCTCTCACCAGTCACTGGGGCAGATGTATTAAGCCTGGAGAAGGGATAAAGCAGTGATAAGTGCAAGGTGATAACGCACCAGCCAGTCAGCTCCTGTCATTTTTCTAATCTGTAATGATTGGCTGGTGCGTTATCAGCTTGCGCTTAATACTGCTTTATCCCTTCTCCAGGTTAATACATCTGCCCAGAGGTAAAAGGTAGCAGGTGCACTATCTCACACTAGCTCAACCTGTAGTAACCAGAGGCACTTGGCATATTCCTGGCCAGGGCTATGAGCTTACCCACCGCATCAAGGTAGCCTCTCATTGGGTAAGTCCCTAACACTAACTATAGGGGTTCAGGTCCGGGGGGCTACTCTGTCTCAAGCAGAGTAGCACCTCACTACCTAATTAAGGTGTGCAAATTAGGGCCCTTTTCCCTCTGTAACTGATGTATTCATACATTTTTGAAGGTAGGAGACACCTTCACCCTAATTTAGCACCCTGCCTCACCCACCCCTCTGATTTTAAATAGTCCAACACTCTAGCCTTTACATTTGGAATGAGCACACAGAGGTAAGACTCCTACATTTTGTTTAATATGGCAGTCCATAATGGGGGGAATTCTCTGGGGTGCGGGGCTCCCTGTGCCTGCCGTGGCTGGGTGTCCCTGGGGCATCCCAATTTAACACTATTTTATCACTCCATGGCACTTATAGTTTGTTTTATATATATGTAACACCTTCACATAATTTCCTTTACTCCTCACATTCACACATGCAGCAACAGCTGCTCCTACCTCTTTAACCCTATATTTCTTTTTCATCCACTAGGGGTCACTGGAGTACTCTTGGGATATGGACGGGCTTCCGTAGGAACACAGCACTGAATATTTAAATTTAGTAACACTCCACCCCTCCATATCCCCGAGCACTTACTCAGTGTTTTTTCTGTGCTGCACGTGGCAACACATGCTTAGCTGAAGTCAGAAGAAAGTTTTATTTTTATTTTTTCTACTGTTTGACGCATCCCTGTCCCCCTTCCAAAAGGCAGGGTCAGGGATAGTGCAGCTGCTGATTGCAGCACGGGCGTGTCGGGCCTCTCTGAAAGAGCTCCCTCACAGCCCTCACATCCTCCTGCACTGGCTGGCCGGCGCTTACTGAAAAGCCCCGTCGGAGCCTCCGCACGTCTGCAGGAGTGAGGTATGTGAAACGGGGCGGTCAGCTCCCGCTGCCGCCCCGACGTATGGGGACATAGTGCTGGGTGACGGCAAGTGGCAGAGCGGCTCTCCCCTCTCAGCCTCCGGCATCTTCCCGCTCAGGCGCCCGCCCATTCCGGCCCGCTCAGAACCTCCGTGCAGGCACGCGGCTCTCTCCACTCAGACGCCCGCACGTTCGGCACGGACCTCCGTGCAGGCGCCGCGGCTCTCCCCACTCAGACGCCCGCACGTTCGGCACAGACCTCCGTGCAGGCGCAGCGGCTCTCCCCACTCAGGCGCCCGCACGGTCGGCACAGACCTCCGTGCAGGCGCCGCGGCTCTCCCCGCTCAGGTACCCGCCCGTTAGGCCACAGCCTCCGGCCAGGCACCTCGGAACAGCAGCGCTACCTGGGTAGCTGACACGCTATATATAGGAGCCCACCGCTGGGACACACGAGGCACATAGCGCTCTACGATACCCGCTGGGGGCCCACACGCTGCGCTGCCGCTGTAATAAGATAAACAGCCATTACAGGGGGGACATATCAGTGAAATACTGCAGCAGCAGAGGGATTATTACAGTATAATCAGTGAATGCAGCACTGTGATTATATGTATAAGTAGAGCAGGGCAGCCATTTTTAACAGCTTCCTGTGTCTTCCTCTGTGATTCCAGAACGTTCCTGTCCTACATCTCTTCTCCACCGGAGGCGCAGGGGTGTTCGTGGGAATTTGGGATCAAATTTCATAGTACTGGCCACGTGTATTGCACTGGGCCAGATATATATATACAGAGCCACCTTATTGCTATTTTACTGAGCCGTGCAGGTGTCTGTGTTTTGTGTATTGTATTGTCTGTCGCCATAATGAGTAAGACACCAGCAAAAACTAAAAAGCATATTTGCAAAGTATGTGGCAGTGTGTTACCGGATGGATCTACCACATGTAACGTATGTTTTGTGGATTCCGTTCAGAATACCATTTCTGCTCCGGTTTTGCAACCAATTTCATCACCGGACCCTCCGTGGGGTATGTTAGTAAATGTACTGGAGAAATTTCAGACAGAAATGACCGCTGCTCGTCTGGAGCGAGAAACGCTAAGAGCTGAGTCTAGGGTGAGACCGCCAGAACTACCGGAGGCGTCTCAGCCTTGCGTAGGGTCCAAATCCATTTTGGGCAAACGGGATAATTTTCATATGTCTTATGATTTTCCAGTGTCTGCTATGTTGCAGTCTGACGATTCCATCCCAGACCTCACGGAACACGATGAGGGGGAGGAGGGCGAAGTGGAGTCAGACGGCGAGGATGTTAACAGTTCCGGCATTGATGATCTCATCAGAGCGGTACGGCAGTCGCTAAGGTTTCCTGAAGCTGAGCAGCCTCTCACCAATGATCAGGTCATATTTACTAAACGACGGAAGACGCCAGTAAGTTTTCCTGTGTCGGATTCTCTAAATCAGATGTTAGTAGAATCCAGACAGAATCCAGATAAACGGTTTTCTATACCTCGCAGATTTAAGTCTAGTTATCCGTTTCCAGAATCGGTAACGGGTACATGGGAGAATCCACCAATAGTTGATTCTTCAGTGTCAAAGCTTACCAAGAAATTAACCATACCAGTGCCATCAGCTACTACGCTTAAAGATCCGTCAGATCGTAAGATAGAAACTATGCTTAAATCCATGTATGTAGCAGCAGGTGTGATGCTAAGACCTGGATTGGTTGGCATTTGGGTCACTAAGGCGCTCATAATATGGCTTACAGAACTCAAATCGGCTTTACATGACGAAAACCTGATAATTCAGGTGAATCAAATGATTGAGGCTGTAGAGTATCTCTGTACAGCGTCTACTGACGTCTGTCAGCTCACTTCTCGTATTTCATCTTCGCTAGTTACGGCACGAAGAGCACTCTACCTGCGTACTTATCAAGCGGAGGCAGAGGTCAAACGAAGTATAGAGGCGTTGCCTTACGATGGCAAGAAGTTGTTTGGTCCAGAATTGGACGCATGGATTAAGGAGGCTACGGGAGGTAAGTCTGTGTTCTTACCATTGCCTCCACCTGCGCCAAGAAGAAGGTACGCTGGACCTTCGTTCAAATCCTTTAGACCTCAGCCCTTTCGAGGACGTGGCAGAGGATCCGCCACGCCAGCTAGACGTGGTCGAGGACGTGGTTTCCGTCAAACCAACACAACTCGCCAAGACGCTAAGGTTACCGACAAGCCAGTGGCATGACGGGTTACCAGCCCATCTCGGATCTCCAATTGTGGGAGCACGCCTTCACACGTTCCATGGGGCGTGGTTCCACACGTCCGCGGAGGGCTGGATTCGCAATTTAGTGTTAAAAGGTTACAAAATAGAGTTCGACTGTCTTCCGCCTCTGCGGTTTTTCAAGACAGGTTTGCCTCTGTCGGACGACAAGAGGACAGTTTTGCAAATTGCCATTCAGTCCTTACTGGATTCGGCAGTGTTGATTCCGGTCCCTGTACACCAACAGGGTCAGGGTTATTATTCAAGTCTATTTGTGGTCCCGAAGCCGGATGGCTCAGTCAGACCAATATTGAACTTAAAGGGCCTCAATCAGTACGTAACTTACTACAGATTCAAAATGGAGTCTCTACGGCGGTGATTGCGGGGTTAGAGACCAAGGAATTTATGATTGCGCTAGACCTCAAGGATGCGTACTTACACATTCCAATTTGGCAGCCTCATCAGAAATTCTTACGATTTGCAATACGCCAGAACCATTACCAGTTTCAGGCTCTGCCGTTTGGCCTGTCATCAGCGCCTCGGGTATTCACCAAAGTAATGTCTGTGATGATAGCTCACCTCAGATCCCTGGGAGTGACGATAGTTCCGTATTTAGACGATCTGCTCATCAAAGCTCCGTCTCAACAGATACTTACCCAACATGCGCTGCTAACTTACAATGTATTGGTTCACCACGGTTGGATTGTCAATTTCAAGAAATCACATCTGATTCCGTCTCAACGCCTTCAGTTCCTAGGTATGATTCTCGATACGGTCAATCAAAGGATTTACCTACCACAACAGAAAGTACAAATGCTACGCCATCTAGTACAATTAGTACTCAAACCACGCACAGTGTCGGTACACTTGTGCATTCGCCTGTTAGGCACAATGGTGGCAGCTTTCGAGGCGCTTCAGTTCGGGAGATTTCACTCTCGTCCATTTCAGCTGAACGTGCTTGCCCAGTGGTCGGGCTCGCATCTGCAGATTCACCACAGAGTGAGGTTGTCACCAATAGCAAGAGTTTCTCTGCTATGGTGGCTCAAGGAACACAATTTAACCGCAGGAAGACGGTTCGGAGTTTGCAATTGGATAATTCTAACTACGGACGCCAGTCTCAGAGGTTGGGGAGCGGTAATTCAAAATTGTCAGCTCCAGGGTCTCTGGGCGGATCACGAAAAATTGCTGTCAATAAATGTTCTAGAACTCCGCGCGATTTTCAATGCGCTACGACAAGCGGTGCACATGGTTCGCTCTCAGCCTGTCCAAGTGCAGTCGGACAATGCGACAGCGGTCGCATACATCAACAAACAAGGAGGAACGAGAAGCCGCATGGCAATGCGGGAAGTAGCTCGAATCCTCAATTGGGCAGAATACCACCAGGTGATATTGTCGGCCGTGTTCATTCCGGGAGTGGACAACTGGGAAGCGGATTATCTCAGTCGTCGGGATCTTCACCCAGGCGAATGGTCATTAAATCCAGAAGTGTTTCACATGTTGGTTCAGCGATGGGGTTATCCTCAGGTGGACCTGATGGCATCTCGACACAATCATCAAACGCCCCAGTATGTGTCCAGAACAAGAGATCCAAAGGCAGTCGCGGTGGATGCTCTCACTGTCGCGTGGCCGTACAGTCTGGTGTATCTGTTTCCACCGTTTCCGCTGCTCCCTCTGGTGCTAAAACGGATCAAAAGAGAGTCGCTCACAGTCATACTAGTGGCGCCTCATTGGCCTCGGAGAGCTTGGTTCTCGGATCTTCGAGGATTACTCGCAGACGATCCGTGGCCGCTCCCGATACGTCCAGACCTGTTACAACAGGGTCCTTTTCTTTACCCCGATTTAGCGCGGCTGCGTTTGACGGGGTGGCTGTTGAGACCGCCCTCTTAAAAAGAGAGGGCATTCCAGATTCAGTTATACCAACCATGTTACGAGCTAGAAAGCCGGTTACGGCAGCTCATTATTACAGAATATGGCGAGCCTATATAGGTTGGTGTGAAGCTCGGAAATTTCCGACATCAGCTTTCAAGTTATGCCGCCTTTTGTTGTTTCTACAATCAGGCTTAGATGGAGGATTGCGTTTATCTACACTAAAGGTGCAGGTATCTGCTTTGTCAATTTACTTTCAAAGACGATTGGCTCTATTGCCGTCTATACGCACCTTTCTCCAAGGTGTAATCAGGGTACAGCCTCCTTTCATTCCACCTACAGCGCCATGGGACTTGAATCTGGTTTTGGAGTTCTTACAGTCTTCATATTTTGAACCCTTACAACAAGTGGATATAAAGTTTCTCACTTGGAAAACAATTTTTCTCTTAGCCTTAGCTTCGGCAAGGCGTGTTTCGGATTTGGGTGCCTTGTCATGCAAGCCACCGTATTTGGTGTTTCATGATGACAGAGCGGAACTTCGGACGAATCCCGCCTTCTTACCAAAGGTAGTGTCATCTTTTCACATCAATCAACCAATAGTAGTTCCTGTGTTGACAGCACATTCCGGAACTCTGGATGTGGTTCGCGCATTACGCGTTTATGTATCCCGAACGTCTTCAGTTCGTAAGACGGATACGTTATTTGTTCTCTATGATGCTGCCAAGATGGGTTGGCCAGCATCTAAACAAACTTTATCCAGATGGATAAAACTGACCATACGCCAGGCTTACCTTCATGCTAGGTTACAACCGCCTACGTCAGTAACCGCTCATTCCACACGTTCTGTGGGAACTTCATGGGCAGCTGGTCGTGGGGCTTCTGCGACGCAGCTTTGCCGGGCGGCTACATGGTCTTCAGTGCACACGTTTGTGCGCTTTTACAAGTTTGATACTTTTGCGGCATCAGCATCTAGCTTTGGCCGCCTAGTGTTACAAGTGCCAAACTGCTCTCCCGCCCACGGGGGAAGCTTTGGTACGTCCCAAGAGTACTCCAGTGACCCCTAGTGGATGAAAAAGAAAATAGGATTTTGGTACTTACCAGGTAAATCCTTTTCTTTGAATCCATAGGGGTCACTGGACGCCCACCCAGAGCAGTTTACTTACTTGGGGTTAGTTCTGAGGATCTTATGGTAACACATTTTCACCGACTGGTTCAAGTTACAAGTGCTGGTTAGGGTGTCAACTGTTAGTTGTCAGTAACGTTATGGGTTAACTTCGTTATTGTCAGTTATGTTATATGTAATACTCCATTATTAACCTCTCTTAATTCCTGTTCGGCTCAGTAAAAAACACTGAGTAAGTGCTCGGGGATATGGAGGGGTGGAGTGTTACTAAATTTAAATATTCAGTGCTGTGTTCCTACGGAAGCCCGTCCATATCCCAAGAGTACTCCAGTGACCCCTATGGATTCAAAGAAAAGGATTTACCTGGTAAGTACCAAAATCCTATTTTTTATCACTCCTGCGATGCCCTGGGGTTATCTGGCTGGGTGGCTCTGGGGTGTCCTGCCCCCCGGACCTGAACCCCTATAGTTAGTGTTAGGGACTTACCCAATGAGAGGCTACCTTGATGCGGTGGGTAAGCTCATAGCCCTGGCCAGGAATATGCTAAGTGCCTCTGGTTACTACAGGTTGAGCTAGTATGAGATAGTGCACCTGCTACCTTTTCCCTCTGTACACTTTACTAAGTCTCAAGCAGAGTAGCACCTCACTACCTAATTAAGGTGTGCAAATTAGGGCCCTTTTCCCTCTAATACACCTGCCCCACAGTTCTGTGGCTCAGAGGATTATAAACTAAAAGCTATGAATATAACAGTATTTGTGCCTACTCAAAAATTAGCAATAGGGGCAAGATCCAAAAACGATAACGGCATGTTGGGCAGTGACATTGGAAGGAAAAGTAAAAGTACTGTACTAAGACTACCACACCAATCCTTAGATTCTGTATAAAGTCACTTTATAGCAGTAAATAAGATTTTACTTACCGGTAAATCTATTTCTTTTTCATCCACTAGGGGTCACTGGAGTACTCTTGGGATATGGACGGTTCCACTGGAACTAGGCACTGAACAGTTAAACTTTGACTATATCTCCCCTCCATATCCCAGAGTACCTCAGTGTTTTTTCGGTGCTCACAGAGCAACTAGGCTTGTGGAAGTGGATCCACAATTATTGATTTTTTTCTTTGATTATTTTTTTTTTTGGAAAACATCCCTTTCCCCCTTCCAAGAAGGCGAGGGTTTGGGATAGTGAAAGCTGCTGTTGCAGCTGTGGGTGTCGGACCTCTCTAAAAAGAGCTCCCTCACTTCCACGTGCAGGACACCTGCAGTAAAAGGCTGACAGTGCTTACAGAGAAGCCCCGTCATTGCCCTCACCACAGGGTCCAGGTATGTTGTTTGGGGCGGTCAGCTCATGCTGCCGCCCCGCTGTGTGGGATTACTGTGTGTATTTGTGCCGCGCCGCTGTGTTAATGTCTCTTCCGCTGCGCTGAGCCATGCTGGTCTTTGGAAGCCGCTCCACGCGGCATATCGTCTGCTCCGATGCACTTCCGGAGGGCGCACAAGGCCGGTCTCCGTGTACAGAGTAGCGGTGCACGGGGGAGAGGGGGAGGCACACTTCTTTGAAAGTATGTATGACCTAACACAGAGCCAGCAGCGCTGTATGGATAAGTAACAGGAATATATGCATTTAAGTATAATCTGCTACATAGATTAATGTTTGCACTTTGTGATATTCTGTGAGCATGGGGACATATATAAACCATGCTTCCTGTTTTTCCTGTTTCTTTTCAGATTTTCCTGTATACATCTCTCCACCATTGAAGGAGCTGGGGTGTTAGGGGGATTTTGGGATCAGACATATTACTGGCACATTTGGCAAGAGATATAGAGACACCTTAGTGCTATTTACTGAGTCGCACAGGTTTTTTGTATTTGTATTGTTTTTGGTTTTTTTTTGGCATAATGAGTAAGACACCAGCAAAGTCCAAGAAGCAGGTGTACTGCAATGTCTGTAAGGGTGTATTACCTGATGGATTTACCACATGTAAAGTATGTGTTGTAAATTCTGAAACAAATACAATTCCTGCTCCGGTTTCAAATCCCATTTCAACCCCGGACCCGCCATGGGCTATATTAGCAAATGTTTTAGCTGGATTGCAATCAGAGTTGGCCGCCTCTTGGCAGGAGCGAGAGGCGGCAAGATCTGAATCTAGGGTGAGACCGCTAGAACTTCCTGAGGGGTCTCAGCCTTACCAAAGGTCCAGATCTTCTTTGACTAAAAGGGATGTTTCATTTTTCCTATAAGCTACCGGCTGCTATGTTAATGTCTGATGATTCTTCGCCAGACCTCACTTTACAAGATATGGGTGAGGAGGACGAAGTAGACCAGCAGTCAGAGGGTGATGATTTTGACAGGCTAGGTATTGATAATCTCATCAGAGCAGTGCGTCAGTCTCTGAATTTTACAGAAACTGAGGAGCCTCTGACAAATGATGAGGTCGTTTTTACTAAACGACAAAGAACTCCAGTTTGTTTTCCTGTGTCAGAATCTCTTAATAAAATGTTACTAGAAACAAGGAAGAATCCGGATAAACGGTTTTCTGTACCTCACAGAGTTAGGTCTAGCTATCCGTTTCCAGAGTCTATGACATCTACATGGGAGAATCCGCCGTTGGTGGATTCATCTGTGTCTAAACTTACAAAGAAATTAACCATACCAGTACCAGCTGCAACTACACTCAAGGACCCTTCGGACCGTAAAATAGAGGTTATGCTGAAGTCCATGTATACAGCGGCAGGAGTGCTGCTTAGACCTGGGTTGAGTGGCATTTGGGTAACTAAAGCACTAATGGTATGGATAACAGAACTCAGATCTGCCTTAACTGATGATCATCTTATACTTCTCGCTGATCAAATCTGGGAAGCGGCTGACTATTTATGTACAGCTTCTACTGACGTCTGTCAGCTTACTTCTCGCCTTTCATCATCACTAGTCACAGCACGACGTGCGCTCTGGCTACGCTCTTGGCGAGCTGAGGCAGGAGGTCAAAAATGGAATAGAAGCATTACCTTATGAGGGCGAGAGGTTATTCGGTCCTGAATTGGACAAATGGATTTCTGAGGCCACGGGAGGAAAGTCTGTTTTTCTTACCATTTCCTCCAACAGTGCCTAGAAAAAGATATTCTGGACCGGCGTTCAAATCTTTTACACCTCAGTCCTTTCGCGGGCGTGGCAGGGGAACGGCCACACCAGGTAGACGAGGTCGGGGACGTAGTTTCCAACGAGCCAATACCACTCGCCAGGATACTAAAGTCACCGGTAAGCCAGTGGCATGACGGGCTCCCAGCCCATCTCGGATCTCCTATTGTAGGAGCACGTCTTCAGTCATTCCAGTTGGCATGGCTACAGACGTCCACAGATGGGTGGATCCGCAAACTAGTTTTAACAGGTTACAAAATAGAGTTCGACTGTTTTTCAGGACACGACTGCCTCGGTCGGACGACAAGAGGGCGATTCTGCAGACTGCCATTCAGTCTTTGCTGGACGCAGCAGTTTTGGTTCCGGTCCCTGTGCACCAACAGGGTCAGGGTTATTATTCCAGTCTGTTTGTAGTACCGAAGCCGGATGGCTCGGTCAGGCCAATATTGAACTTAAAGGGCCTCAACCAGTACGTCACTTACTACAGATTCAAGATGGAATCTCTACGATCAGTAATTGCAGGTCTAGAGCCACAGGAGTTTATGATTGCGCTGGATCTCAAGGATGCGTACTTACACATTCCGATTTGGCCTCCTCATCAAAGGTTTTTGCGGTTTGCAATACGACAGAACCATTATCAGTTTCAGGCTCTACCGTTTGGCCTCTCGTCAGCACCTCGGGTATTCACCAAGGTGATGTCTGTGTTGATAGCTCATCTCAGATCTCTAGGAGTGATAATAGTTCCATACTTGGACGATCTGCTCATCAAAGCTCCGTCTCAACAAATACTCCTTCAACAGGCATTACTGACATACAATGTTCTGGTTCACCACGGTTGGATTGTCAACTTCAAGAAGTCACATCTAGTTCCGTCCCAACGACTTCAATTCCTAGGTATGATTCTCGATACGGTAGACCAAAGGATTTACCTACCCGAACAGAAGGTACGGGTCATTCGTCATCTGGTACAATTAGTGCTCAAGCCACGCACAGTCTCGGTTCATTTGTGCATTCGCCTCTTAGGCACAATGGTGGCGGCTTTCGAAGCACTTCAGTTCGGGAGATTTCACTCACGTCCTTTTCAACTGGATGTGCTCGCCCAGTGGTCGGGCTCACACTTACAGATTCACCACAGGGTAAGGTTGTCTCCAAGGACCAGAGTGTCTCTACTCTGGTGGCTCAGGGTACAGAATCTAACCGCAGGGAAACAGTGCGGCACCTGGAATTGGATAATTCTCACGGCAGACGCAAGTCTCAGAGGTTGGGGAGCTGTAGTTCAGAATCTTCAGCTCCAGGGTCTCTGGGCGGATCACGAAAGATTGCTGTCCATAAATGTCCTGGAACTCCGGGCAATTTACAATGCATTGCGACAGGCAGTGCACATCCTGCAGGCGCAGGCGGTTCAGGTGCAATCAGACAATGCGACGGCGGTCGCATACATCAACAAACAAGGCGGAACGAGAAGCCGCATGGCAATGCGGGAAGTAGCTCGAATCCTCAATTGGGCAGAATACCACCAGGTCATATTGTCGGCAGTGTTCATTCCGGGAGTGGACAACTGGGAGGCGGATTATCCCAGTCGTCGGGATTTTCATCCAGGAGAATGGGCATTAAATCCAGAAGTATTTCTCATGCTGGTCCAGAGGTGGGGTTACCCGCAGGTGGACTTGATGGCATCTCGCCACAATCAAATGCCCCAGTATGTATCCAGAACGAGAGATCCAGAGGCAGTGGCGGTGGATGCTCTCACAGTCCGGTGGCCATACAGTCTAGTGTATCTGTTTCCACCGTTTCCGCTGCTCCCGCTATTGCTAAAACGGATCAAAAGAGAGTTAGTCACAGTCATACTAGTGGCGCCTCATTGGCCACGGAGAGCTTGGTTCTCAGATCTTCGCGAATTACTCGCAGACGATCCTTGGCCGCTCCCACTACGTCCGGACCTGTTACAACAGGGTCGGTTTCTTTACCCCGATTTAGCGCGGCTGCGTTTGACGGGGTGGCTGTTGAGCCCGCCCTCTTAAGAAGAGAGGGCATTCCAGAATCAGTCATTCCAACCATGTTACGAGCTAGAAAGCCGGTTACGGCAGCTCATTATTACAGAATTTGGCGTGCCTATATAGGTTGGTGTGAAGCTCGCAAATTTCCGACATCTTCTTTCAAGTTATCCCGTCTTTTGTTATTTCTACAGATGGGGTTAGATGGAGATCTACGTCTATCCACACTAAAAGTGCAGATATCTGCTTTGTCAATTTACTTTCAAAGACGATTGGCTCTTTTGCCATCAGTACACACCTTTATGCAGGGTGTCCTCAGAGTACAGCCTCCATTCATTCCACCTACAGCGCCATGGGACTTTAATCTGGTTTTAGATTTCTTACAGTCTTTTAATTTTGAACCCTTACAACAAGTGGATATTAAATTTCTCACTTGGAAAACAATTTTTTCTTCTAGCTTCGGCAAGGCGGGTTTCAGATTTGGGTGCCTTGTCATGCAAGCCGCCATATTTGGTGTTTCATGATGACAGAGCGGAACTTCGGACGAATTCCGCTTTCTTACCAAAGGTAGTGTCATCTTTTCACATCAACCAACCAATAGTAGTTCCTGTGTTATCAGGACATTCTGAAACTCTGGATGTGGTACGCGCTTTACGCGTTTGTGTCTCGAACGTCCACGGTTCGTAAGACGGATACGTTGTTTGTTCTCTATGATGCTGCCAAGAGGGGTTGGCCAGCCTCTAAGCAGACCTTATCCAGATGGATAAAACTGACCATACGTCAGGCTTATCTTCAGGCTAGGTTGCAGCCGCCTACTTCGGTAACAGCTCATTCCACACGTTCTGTGGGAACTTCATGGGCAGCTGGTCGGGGAGTTTATACGACACAGCTTTGCCAGGCGGCTACATGGTCGTCAGTGCACACGTTTGTGCGCTTTTATAAGTTTGATACTTTTGCGGCATCAGCATCTAGCTTTGGCCGTTTAGTGTTACAGGTTCCAAATAGCTCTCCCGCCCACGGGGGAAACTTTGGTACGTCCCAAGAGTACTCCAGTGAGCCCTAGTGGATGAAAAAGAAAAATAAGAATTTACTGTCCGATAATTCTATTTCTCGTAGTCCGTAGTGGATGCTGGGGACTCCGTAAGGACTATGGGGAATAGCGGCTCCGCAGGAGACTGGGCACAAAAGTAAAGCTTTAGAACTACCTGGTGTGCACTGGCTCCTCCCCCCATGACCCTCCTCCAAGCCTCAGTTAGGATACTGTGCCCGGACGAGCGTACACAATAAGGAAGGATTTTGAATCCCGGGTAAGACTCATACCAGCCACACCAATCACACCATATAACTTGTGATCTAAACCCAGTTAACAGCATGATAACAGAGGAGCCTCTAGAAAAGATGGCTCACTACAGCAATAACCCGATTTTTTTTTTGTAACAATAACTATGTACCAGTATTGCAGACAATCCGCACTTGGGATGGGCGCCCAGCATCCACTACGGACTACGAGAAATAGAATTATCGGTAAGTAAATTCTTATTTTCTCTGACGTCCTAGTGGATGCTGGGGACTCCGTAAGGACCATGGGGATTATACCAAAGCTCCCAAACGGGCGGGAGAGTGCGGATGACTCTGCAGCACCAAATGAGAGAACTCCAGGTCCTCCTCAGCCAGGGTATCAAATTTGTAGAATTTTACAAACGTATTTGCTCGTGACCAAGTAGCTGCTCGGCAAAGTTGTAAAACTGAGACCCCTCGGGCAGCCGCCCAAGATGAGCCCACCTTCCTTGTGGAATGGGCTTTTACAGATTTTGTCTGTGGCAGGCCTGCCACAGAATGTGCAAGCTGAATTGTACTACAAATCCAACGAGCAATAGTCTGCTTAGAAGCAGGAGCACCCAGCTTGTTGGGTGCATACAGAATAAACAACGAGTCAGATTTTCTGACTCCAGCCGTCCTGGAAACCTATATTTCCAGGGCCCTGACAACGTCTAGCAACTTGGAGTCCTCCAAGTCCCTAGTAGCCGCAGGCACCACAATAGGTTGATTCAGGTGAAACGCTGAAAACCAACTTAGGGAGAAACTGAGGACAAGTCCTCAATTCCGCCCTGTCCGAATGGAAAATCAGATGAGGGCTTTTACAGGATAAAGCCGCCAATTCTGACACGCACCTGGCCCAGGCCAGGGCCAACAGCATGACCACTTTCCATGTGAGATATTTTAACTCCACATATTTAAGTGGTTCAAACCAATGTGACTTTTGGAACCCAAAAACTACATTTAGATCCCAAGGTGCCACTGGAGGCACAAAAGGAGGCTGTATATACAGTACCCCTTTCACAAACGTCTGAACTTCAGGGACTGAAGCTAGTTCTTTTTGGAAGAAAATTGACAGGGCCGAAATTTGAACCTTAATGGACCCCCATTTCAGGCCCTGTTTGCAGGAAATGTAGGAATCGACCTAGTTGAAAATTCCTCCGTCGGGGCCTTACTGGCCTCGCACCACGCAACATATTTTCGCCAAATGCGGTGATAATGTTTTGCGGTTATATCTTTCCTGGCTTTGATCAGGATAGGAATGACTTCATCCGGAATGCGTTTCTCCTTCAGGATCCGGCGTTCAACCGCCATGCCGTCAAACGCAGTCGCGGTAAGTCTTGGAACAGACAGGGTCCTTGCTGGAGCAGGTCCCTTCTTAGAGGTAGAGGCCACGGATCCTCCGTGAGCATCTCTTGAAGTTCCGGTTACCAAGTCCTTCTTGGCCAATCCGGAGCCCGAATATAGTGCTTACTCCTCTCCATCTTATAATTCTCAGTACCTTGGGTATGAGAGGCAGAGGAGGGAACACATACACTGACTAGTACACCCACTGTGTTACCAGAGCGTCTACAGCTATTGCCGGAGGGTCCCTTGACCCGGCGCAATACTTGTCGAGTTTTATAAACATGTGGAAGACTTCTGGGTGAAGTCCCCACTTGCTGACAGTGCTATCACATGATTTTCCGCCCAGCGAAGAATCCTTGCAGCTTCTGCCATTGCCCTCCTGATTCTTGTGTCACCCTGTCTGTTTACGTGGGTGACTGCCGTGATGTTGTCCGAATGGATCAACTCCGGGTGACCTTGAAGCAGAGGTCTTGCTGAGCTTAGAGCATTGTAAATGGCCCTTAGCTTCAGGATATTTATGTGAAGTGATGTCTCCAGGCTTGACCATAAGCTCTGGAAATTCCTTTCCTGTGTGACTGCTCCCCAGCCTCGCAGGCTGGCATCCGTGGTCACCAGGACCCAGTCCTGAATGTCGAATCTGCGGCCCTCTAGAAGATGAGCACTCTGCAACCACCACAGGAGAGACACCCTTGTGCTTGGTGACAGGGTTATCTGCTGATGCATCTGAAGATGCGACCCGGACCATTTGTCCAGCAGGTCCCACTGGAAAGTTCTTGCGTGGAATCTGCCGAATGGGATTGCTTCGTAGGAAGCCACCATTTTTCCCAGAACCCTTTCATTGATGTACTGAGACTTGGCTCGGTTATAGGAGGTTCCTGACTAGCTCGGATAACTCCCTGACTTTCTCCTCCGGGAGAAACACCTTTTTCTGGACTGTGTCCAGGATCATCCCTAGGAACAGACGACGAGTCGTCGGAATCAGCTGCGATTTTGGAATATTGAGAATCCAATCGTGCTGCCGCAACACTACCTGAGATAGTGCTACACCGACCTCCAACTGTTCCCTGGATCTTACCCTTATCAGGGAATCGTCCAAGTAAGGGATAACTAAAATTCCCTTCCTTCGAAGGAATATCATCATTTCGGCCATTACCTTGGTAAAGACCCGGGGTGCCGTGGACCATCCATACGGCAGCGTCTGAAACTGATAGTGACAGTTCTGTACCATAAACCTGAGGTACCCTTGGTGAGAAGGGTAAATTGGGACATGAAGGTAAGCATCCTTGATGTCCCGAGACATCATGTAGTCCCCTTCTTCCAGGTTCGCAATCACTGCTCTGAGTGACTCAATCTTGAATTTGAACCTCCGTATGTAAGTGTTCAAGATTTTAGATTTAGAATCGGTCTCACCGAGCCGTCCGGCTTCGGTACCACAACAGTGTGGAATAATACCCCGTTCCCTGTTGCAGGAGGGGTACCTTGATTATCACCTGCTGGGAATACAGCTTGTGAATGGCTTCCAAAACTGCCTCCCTGTCAGAAGGAGACATCGGTAAAGCCGACTTTAGGAAACGGCGAGGGGGAGACGTCTCGAATTCCAATTTGTACCCCTGAGATATCACCTGAAGGATCCAGGGGTCTACTTGCGAGTGAGCCCACTGCGCGCTGAAATTCATTGAGACGGGCCTCCACCGTGCCTGATTCTGCTTGTAAAGCCCCAGCGTCATACTGAGGGCTTGGCAGAGGCGGGAGAGGGCTTCTGTTCCTGGGAACTGGCTGATTTCTGCAGCCTTTTTCCTCTCCCTCTGTCACGGGGCAGAAATGAGGAACCTTTTGCCCGCTTGCCCATGAAAAGACTGCGCCTGATAATACGGCGTCTTCTTATGTTGAGAGGCGACCTGGGGTACAAACGTGGATTTCCCAGCTGTTGCCGTGGCCACCAGGTCTGAAAGACCGACCCCAAATAACTCCTCCCCTTAATAAGGCAATACTTCCAAATGCCGTTTGGAATCCGCATCACCTGACCACTGTCGTGTCCATAACCCTCTACTGGCAGAAATGGACAACGCACTTAGACTTGATGCCAGTCGGCAAATATTCCGCTGTGCATCACGCATATATAGAAATGCATCTTTTAAATGCTCTATAGGCAATAATATACTGTCCCTATCTAGGGTATCAATATTTTCAGTCAGGGAATCCGACCACGCCAACCCAGCACTGCACATCAAGGCTGAGGCGATTGCTGGTCGCAGTATAACACCAGTATGTGTGTAAATACATTTTAGGATACCCTCCTGCTTTCTATCAGCAGGATCCTTAAGGGCGGCCATCTCAGGAGAGGGTAGAGCCCTTGTTCTTACAAGCGTGTGAGCGCTTTATCCACCCTAGGGGGTGTTTCCCAACGCACCCTAACCTCTGGCGGGAAAGGATATAATGCCAATAACATTTTAGAAATTATCAGTTGTTATCGGGGGAAACCCACGCATCATCACACACCTCATTTAATTTCTCAGATTCAGGAAAACTACAGGTAGTTTTTCCTCACCGAACATAATACCCCTTTTTGGTGGTACTCGTATTATCAGAAATGTGTAAAACATTTTTCATTGCCTCAATCATGTAACGTGTGGCCCTACTGGAAGTCACATTTGTCTCTTCACCGTCGACACTGGAGTCAGTATCCGTGTCGGCGTCTATATCTGCCATCTGAGGTAACGGGCGCTTTAGAGCCCCTGACGGCCTATGAGACGTCTGGACAGGCACAAGCTGAGTAGCCGGCTGTCTCATGTCAACCACTGTCTTTTATACAGAGCTGACACTGTCACGTAATTCCTTCCAACAGTTCATCCACTCAGGTGTCGACCCCCTAGGGGGTGACATCACTATTACAGGCAATCTGCTCCGTCTCCACATCATTTTTCTCCTCATACATGTCGACACAAACGTACCGACACACAGCACACACACAGGGAATGCTCTGATAGAGGACAGGACCCCACTAGCCCTTTGGGGAGACAGAGGGAGAGTTTGCCAGCACACACCAGAGCGCTATATATATATACAGGGATAACCTTATATAAGTGTTTTTCCCCTTATAGCTGCTGTATTTTTAATACTGCGCGTAATTAGTGCCCCCCTCTCTTTTTTAACCCTTTCTGTAGTGTAGTGACTGCAGGGGAGAGCCAGGGAGCTTCCCTCCAACGGAGCTGTGAGGGAAAATGGCGCCAGTGTGCTGAGGAGATAGGCTCCGCCCCCTTCTCGGCTGCCTCCGCCCCCTTCTCGGCTGCCTTATCTCCCGTTTTTCTGTGTATTCTGGCAGGGGTTAAATTCATCCATATAGCCCAGGAGCTATATGTGATGCATTTTTTGCCATCCAAGGTGTTTTTATTGCGTCTCAGGGCGCCCCCCCCCCCAGCGCCCTGCACCCTCAGTGACCGGAGTGTGAAGTGTGCTGAGAGCAATGGCGCACAGCTGCAGTGCTGTGCGCTACCTTGTTGAAGACAGGACGTCTTCTGCCGCCGATTTTCCGGACCTCTTCTGTCTTCTGGCTCTGTAAGGGGGCCGGCGGCGCGGCTCTGGGACCTATCCATGGCTGGGCCTGTGATCAGTCCCTCTGGAGCTAATGTCCAGTAGCCTAAGAAGCCCAATCCACTCTGCGCGCAGGTGAGTTCGCTTCTTCTCCCCTTAGTCCCTCGATGCAGTGAGCCTGTTGCCAGCAGGTCTCACTGAACATAAAAAACCTAAAACTAAACTTTTCACTAAGCAGCTCAGGAGAGCCACCTAGTGTGCACCATTCTCGTTCGGGCACAAAAATCTAACTGAGGCTTGGAGGAGGGTCATGGGGGGAGGAGCCAGTGCACACCAGGTAGTTCTAAAGCTTTACTTTTGTGCCCAGTCTCCTGCGGAGCCGCTATTCCCCATGGTCCTTACGGAGTCCCCAGCATCCACTAGGACGTCAGAGAAATAGGATTTTGGTACTTACCAGATAAATCCTTTTCTTTGAATCCATAGGGGGCACTGGACGCCCACCCAGAGCAGTTGTTACCTGGTTGTGGTAAGTGCAGGGAATATTATGGTAACACACTCTTACCGACTGTTTCAAATTAGAAATTCTGTCGGGTTGGTGTCAACTGTTAGTTGTCATTTTTTGTTTGTCAACTTTATTGTTGTCCATTTTTTTTGTTATATGTATGTCTCCATTGTCAACCTCTATAGCTCCAGTTCGGCTCAGTAAAAAAACACTGAGGTACTCTGGGATATGGAGGGGAGATATAGTCAAAGTTTAACTGTTCAGTGCCTAGTTCCAGTGGAACCGTCCATATCCCAAGTGCCCCCTATGGATTCAAAGAAAAGGATTTATCTGATAAGTACCAAAATCCTATTTTCTCGTAGTCCGTAGTGGATGCTGGGGACTCCGTAAGGACCATGGGGAATAGACTGGCTCCGCAGGAGACATGGGCACTTTAAGAAAGAATTTAGATTCTGGTGTGCTCTGGCTCCTCCCTCTATGTCCCTCCTCCAGACCTCAGTTAGAGAAACTGTGCCCGGAAGAGCTGACAGTACAAGGAAAGGATTTTGGAAATCCAGGGCAAGACTCATACCAGCCACACCAATCACACCGTATAATTTGTGATAACTTTACCCAGTTAACAGTATGAACAACAACAGAGCATCAGATCAACCCTGATGCAACTATAACATAACCCTTATTTAAGCAATAACTATATACAAGCATTGCAGAAGAAGTCCGCACTTGGGACGGGCACCCAGCATCCACTACGGACTACGAGAAATAGATTTACCGGTAAGTAAAATCTTATTTTCTCTAACGTCCTAGTGGATGCTGGGGACTCCGTAAGGACCATGGGGATTATACCAAAGCTCCCAAACGGGCGGGAGAGTGCGGATGACTCTGCAGCACCGATTGAGCAAACAGGAGGTCCTCCTCAGCCAGGGTATCAAACTTGTAGAACTTTGCAAAGGTGTTTGACCCTGACCAAGTAGCCGCTCGGCAAAGCTGTAATGCCGAGACCCCTCGGGCAGCCGCCCAAGAAGAGCCCACCTTCCTTGTGGAATGGGCCTTAACCGATTTAGGCAGCGGCAATCCAGCCGCAGAATGAGCCTGCTGAATCGTGTTACAGATCCAGCGAGCAATAGTCTGCTTTGAAGCAGGCGCCCCAAGCTTGTTGGAAGCATACAGGATAAACAAAGATTCTGTTTTCCTGACCCTAGCCGTTCTGGCTACATAAACCTTCAAAGCCCTGACTACATCAAGTAACTCGGAATCCTCCAAGTCGGTAGTAGGCACAGGCACCACAATAGGTTGGTTTATATGAAAGGATGAAACCACTTTCGGCAGAAATTGTGAGCGGGTCCGCAATTCTGCTCTATCCGCATGGAAAACCAGATGAGGGCTTTTATGTGACAAAGCCGCCAATTCTGACACACGCCTAGCCGAAGCCAAGGCTAGTAGCATGACCACCTTCCACGTGAGATATTTCAATTCCACCGTTTTGAGTGGTTCACACCAGTGTGATTTCAGGAAACTCAACACCACGTTAAGATCCCAAGGTGCCACTGGAGGCACAAAAGGGGGCTGAATATGCAGCACTCCCTTTACAAACGTCTGAACTTCAGGCAGAGAAGCCAGTTCTTTTTGAAAGAAAATGGATAGGGCCGAAATCTGGACCTTAATGGAACCCAATTTTAGGCCCAAAGTTACTCCCGACTGTAGGAAGTGAAGAAAACGGCCCAGCTGGAATTCCTCCATAGGGGCATTCCTGGCCTCACACCAAGCAACATATTTTCGCCATATACGGTGATAATGTTGAGCCGTCACGTCCTTCCTAGCCTTTATCAGCGTAGGAATGACCTCATCCGGAATGCCTTTTTCTGCTAGGATCCGACGTTCAACCGCCATGCCGTCAAACGCAGACGCGGTAAGTCTTGGAACAGACAGGGCCCCTGTTGCAACAAGTCCTGTCTTATAGGCAGAGGCCACGGCTCCTCTGTGAGCATTTCTTGCAGATCTGGATACCAAGTCCTTCTTGGCCAATCCGGAACAATGAGTATTGTTCTCACTCCTCTTTTTCTTATGATTCTCAGCACCTTGGGTATGAGAGGAAGAGGAGGTAATACATAGACCGACTGGAACACCCACGGCGTCACCAGTGCGTCCACAGCTATCGCCTGAGGGTCTCTTGACCTGGCGCAATACCTCTGTAGCTTTTTGTTGAGGCGGGATGCCATCATGTCCACCTGTGGCAGTTCCCACCGACTTGCGATCTGCGTGAAGACTTCTTGATGAAGTCCCCACTCTCCCGGGTGGAGGTCATGTCTGCTGAGGAAGTCTGCTTCCCAGTTGTCCACTCCTGGAATGAACACTGCTGACAGTGCGCTTACGTGATTCTCCGCCCAGCGAAGAATCCTGGTGGCTTCTACCATCGCCACCCTGCTCCTTGTGCCGCCTTGGCGGTTTACATGAGCCACTGCAGTGATGTTGTCTGACTGAATCAGAACCGGTTGGTCGCGAAGCAGGGACTCCGCTTGACGTAGGGCGTTGTATATGGCCCTTAGTTCCAGGATGTTGATGTGAAGGCAAGTCTCCTGACTTGACCACAGACCTTGGAAATTTCTTCCCTGTGTGACTGCCCCCCACCCTCGGAGGCTTGCATCCATGGTCACCAGGACCCAGTCCTGAATGCCGAATCTGCGGCCCTCCAGGAGGTGATCACTCTGCAGCCACCACAGGAGAGACACCCTGGCCCTGGGGGATAGGGTGATTAACCAATGCATCTGAAGATGTGATCCGGACCATTTGTCCAGTAGATCCCATTGAAAGGTCCTCGCATGGAACCTGCCGAAGGGAATGGCCTCGTATGATGCCACCATCTTTCCCAGGACTCGCGTGCAGTGATGCACCGACACCTGTTTTGGTTTTAAGAGGTTTCTGACTAGTGTCATGAGTTCCTGAGCCTTCTCCATCGGGAGATAGACCCTCTTCTGGTCTGTGTCCAGAATCATGCCCAGGAAAGGCAGACGAGTCGTAGGAATCAACTGCGACTTTGGAATATTTAGAATCCAGCCGTGTTGTCGTAACACTTCCAGAGAGCGTGCTACGCTGTTCAGCAACTGCTCTCTTGACCTCGCTTTTATGAGGAGATCGTCCAAGTATGGGATAATTGTGACCCCTTGCTGCCGCAGGAGTACCATCATTTCCGCCATTACCTTGGTAAATATTCTCGGTGCCGTGGAGAGGCCAAACGGCAACGTCTGGAATTGGTGATGACAATCCTGTACCACAAATCTGAGGTACGCCTGATGAGGTGGATAAATGGGGACATGAAGGTATGCATCCTTTATGTCCAGAGACACCATAAAATCCCCCCCTTCCAGGCTTGCGATGACCGCACTGAGCGATTCCATCTTGAACTTGAACCTTTTCAGGTATATGTTCAGGGATTTTAAATTTAATATGGGTCTGACCGAACCGTCCGGTTTCGGTACCACAAACATGGTCGAATAATAACCCTTTCCTTGTTGAAGGAGGGGAACCTTGACCACCACTTGTTGAAGATACAATTTGTGAATTGCAGTTAACACTATTTCCCTCTCCAAGGGGGAAGCTGGCAGGGCCGATTTGAGGTATCGGTGAGGGGGCATCTCCTCGAACTCCAGCTTGTATCCCTGAGACACAATCTCTATCGCCCAGGGAACCAACTGGTAGTGAACCCACTTGTGGCTGAAATTTCGGAGACGCGCCCCCACCGGGCCTAGCTCCGTCTGTGGAGCCCCAGCGTCATGCGGTGGATTTAGTGGAAGCCGGGGAGGACTTCTGTTCCTGGGAACTAGCTGCGTTGTGCAGCTTCCTTCCTCTGCCCCTGCCTCTGGCAAGAAAGGACGCACCTCAGACTTTCTTGCCTTTTTGTGAACGAAAGGACTGCATTTGGTAATACGGTGCTTTCTTAGGTTGTGAGGAAACATATGGCAAAAAATTTGACTTTCCAGCAGTAGCTGTGGAGACCATGTCCGAGAGACCCTCCCCAAACAATTCCTCACCCTTGTAAGGTAAAACCTCCATGTGCCTTTTTGAGTCGGCATCACATGTCCATTGCCGAGTCCACAGGACCCTTCTGGCAGAAATCGACATAGCATTTATTCTAGAGCCCAGTAGACTAATGTCTCTTTGAGCATCTCTCATATATAGGACAGCGTCTTTTATATGCCCCAGGGTCAATATAGTATCCTTGTCTAAGGTATCAAGTTCCTCAGACAGGGTGTCCGTCCATGCTGCTACAGCACTACACACCCAGGCCGACACGATCGCTGGCCTCAGTAAGGTACCCGAATGTGTATAAATGGACTTCAGGGTGCCCTCTTGCTTTCTATCCGCAGCATCTTTTAGGGTGGCCGTATCCTGTGACGGCAGGGCTACCCTCTTGGATAAGCGTGTTAAAGCTTTGTCCACCCTAGGGGAGGATTCCCAGCGTAACCTGTCCGTTGGCGGGAAAGGATACGCCATAAGCATCCGTTTGGAAATCTGCAGTTTTTTATCTGGAGATTCCCAAGCCTTTTCACATAACTCATTTAGCTCGTGTGAAGGGGGAAAGGTCACCACCTGCCTTTTTTCCCCATACATATGAACCCTCTTGTCAGGGACTGGGGTTTCCTCTGTGATGTGCAACACATCCTTAATTGCTATAATCATAGAACGGATGGATTTGGCCAATTTAGGCTGTAACTTTGCATCATCGTAATCGACATTGGAGTCAGAATCCATGTCGGTATCTGTGTCAACAATTTGGGATAGTGGGCGCTTCTGAGACCCTGACGGCCTCTGCGACATGGATCAGGCACGGGCTGAGACCCTGACTGTCCTGAGGCTTCAGTTTTATCCAACCTTTTATGCAAGGAATTCACATTATCATTTAAAACCTTCCACATATCCATCCAATCAGGTGTCGGCGCCGTCGGCGGAGACACCACATTCATTTGCTCCCGCTCTATTTCCACATAGCCTTCCTCGTCAAACATGTCGACACAAGCGTACCGACACACCACACACACAGGGAATGCTCTTTTTGAAGACAGTTCCCCCACAAGGCCCTTTGGAGAGACAGAGAGAGTATGCCAGCACACACCCCAGCGCTATATAATCCAGGAATAACACAGTAACTTAATGTTAACCCAGTAGCCGCTGTTATATTGATTTTTGCGCCTAATTATGTGCCCCCCCTCTCTTTTTACCCTCTTCTACCGTGTATCTGCAGGGAAGAGCCTGGGGAGCTTCCTCTCAGCGGAGCTGTGGAGAAAAAATGGCGCTGGTGAGTGCTGAGGAAGAAGCCCCGCCCCCTCAGCGGCGGGCTTCTGTCCCGCTTCAATGTACAATTTTTGGCAGGGGCTCATACATATATACAGTGCCCAACTGTATATATATGCAAAACTTTTGCCAAAGAGGTCCTAATTGCTGCCCAGGGCGCCCCCCCCCCCCTGCACCCTGCACCCTTACAGTGACCGGAGTATGTGGGTGTGTGTGGGAGCAATGGCGCACAGCTGCAGTGCTGTGCGCTACCTCAGTGAAGACTGGAGTCTTCTGCCGCCGATTTCGAAGTCTTCTTGCTTCTTATGCTCACCTGGCTTCTGGCTTCCGGCTCTGCGAGGGGGACGGCGACGCGGCTCCGGGATCGGACGACGAGGGTGAGATCCCGTGTACGATCCCTCTGGAGCTAATGGTGTCCAGTAGCCTAAGAAGCAGGACCTATCTGCAGAGAGTAGGGCTGCTTCTCTCCCCTCAGTCCCACGATGCAGGGAGTCTGTTGCCAGCAGAGCTCCCTGAAAATAAAAAACCTAACAAAATACTTTCTTACAGCAAGCTCAGGAGAGCTCACTGAACAGCACCCAGCTCGTCCGGGCACAGATTCAAACTGAGGTCTGGAGGAGGGACATAGAGGGAGGAGCCAGAGCACACCAGAATCTAAATTCTTTCTTAAAGTGCCTATGTCTCCTGCAGAGCCAGTCTATTCCCCATGGTCCTTACGGAGTCCCCAGCATCCACTAGGACGTTAGAGAAAAATCTATTCAGAACAAGAATGCATTCACACACAATATGAAGTTGGTTATAACTGTTTCAGTCTTGGAAGGTTAAAGTAAAGTCTAGAGACTTGTTGTTTTACTTCTATGTCAGGATGAAGTAATAATGGTTCCAGATTTCTCTGGAAAAGAGATGGATCTCCAAACAGAAGAGCATACAATGAGTCATTATTGTAGTGACAGTGTTGTTCTCTTCCTACATTCTCAAATAGATTTGCTGTGAATGTCAGCGCTCTGATGAGAATATCACTATTCATGCAGCTGCCGAAGAGAGAGGTCATTGATGGTTGTGCCTGTGAAAAGAGGAGATGTAGAATTATTGCTTGTAATAGTTATGTTCTATGTGCTCAAAATACCATCCTAAAACAGATACAGTAGTGGAATTTGAATTTGCACCAACAATAAATGGAAACGTGGGATTGGGGTGAAAAAAAAAAAAAAAGAAGAAGAATTTAACGGTGTGGTACTATGCACATTGGCAAGTATCATTATCTAACTGCACATGATTGCTGGAAATTATTTTACCAACCCATTTGGGTGCAATCATTTAGAAAACAGCTTTCAGCTGCGTTAACAGTAAAAGTGTTCTTGAACTAGTACCACAGGCAGAATAGGAAATGTGAGTGGGTGATGGAGATATAAAATAAAGGCCCATACACACTGGGCGATTTTGAGCTGAAAGCAGCTCACTTTTGGTGTGTTGAGCTGCTTTCAGCTCAAAGCCGCCGAGTGGGTATGCCCCAGCAGTGAGCGCTGATGCACGCTCCCGCTTCATCACTGGCGGCCGCCGTTCATCTACTGGTATTACCAGCAGAAGAACGGTAGGGTGAGCGGCTTTCCATAGCGTCCTGCTATGGAAAGCCGCTCACCCCTGCTGACAGCGCTGGGCAGGGGGAAAAGCGCTCAGTGTGTATGCACTGAGCACTTTTCAGCCCAGCGATCATCGCTGTGCATACACGCTGGGTAAAAACGCCCAGTGTGTATGCACCTTTAATGTCTTGAACAATTT